>NC_058132.1:155484552-155606044 GCF_016433145.1 Gracilinanus agilis | reverse complement strand
CTTCCTTTCTCTCTCCCTCTCTTCCTCCCTTCTTCCTCTCTCTCCCTCCTTCCTTCCTCTCTCCCTCCCTCCCTTCTTCCTCCCTCTCTCCCTCCCTCCTTCTCTCTCCTTCCTTCCTTCCTTCCTTCCTTCCTTCCTTCCTTCCTTCCTTCCTTCCTTCCTTCCTTCCTTCCTTCCTTCCTTCCTTCCTTCCTTGTGCTTCTGTTTCTCATCCATTTCTGAAGATCACGAAATTCCCCTCACTTAAGGTAAAATAGAAAGTCAAACCTTCTGTTTATTTGAGAGTAGGAAAGCAGACACCTGGCTAGAAGTATCCTGTAAGCCATTTGCATGCTGTGAGACAGACCAATGAAGATCTACATTTCCACTGGTGAAAAAAAAGTGGTATTTCAAGGGAGACTGTCAAGCTAAGAAATCAAATATTGGAAAACACATTCCTCAGCTCTGTTACTGAGGACATTTTAGGTTACCAAATTTAATTTTTTTAAAGCTCTGTTAGTGTGCTGTCCTTTGGAGTACCTAAGAGAATTGTCTGTTTTTGTTTCAAATCTATAGTTAAAATCTTGCCCTAGTGTTTACACTTAACTCTTTCCCTCCATTTCCTAAAATTTTTCTTCTGATATAATCAGATTTCCTACCTCTAAATACCGCAGCTCTAAAGTCTAATATGATTCTGGATGCCTGGCCTTCACATTTCATTGCTGCTGATTATATTTTCCTTCAGTTGCCACCCTTTTTAAAGCACTAAAAATCACCAAGAACATGGGGAATAGGGAAGAACCCTTAGTGTCAACAGCCTTTCTCTTGTGGGTTTGCTGGTCGGGCAGCAAGAGAACCACAGGCCTGTTGTCCTTGCTTTTAAAAACCACACACCTTAGCTCTTTGTTAATAATAAATCAGAGGTGATGCCTTTGCCACTCTTCATTCTCTCCTGCCAAGAAGGATCTCATGGATGTTTGATGTGCTTACAGTTGGTATGGCCGATGGTGAAAACTGTTGTAAATTAATTGGTCTCATGACCCCTTCTCCCACTGACGTTTCTTACTCTAGACATTATTTGATTCTTAGCATCACTGCCACCCCTTTCCTTTGTCTTACCATCTCCTGCATGGGCCGCCTACTAATGAGAACATACAGCATGAAGGGGTCAGTGAGAAGCAAGGAAGACAGTTACAGCTTTAGACACAGAGTGTTTCAATATGCATCCAGTCCAGATAAGGCATGTACTAAGAGGTTGGAGAAAGGTATGTGGGTCTGGGCACATTTCATTATTTAAGGATTGTTTTTTTTTCAGAGCTATCAGCATTATCGAAAGCCAATTTTTCTTCCAGTGGAGAACATTCCCCCATTCATACTACCCACCTCTAATTACACATCTGTAGTCTTCACTAGGGTCCTAGATTCCTCTAGTGATGTGAGTGATTCATTGAAATTATTGAGTATATTTGCTGCTTGATGTATAATGACTGATATATATCCTTTCCTAATCTTGCTGTGCCAATAGTTCCTTGTTTGATTGTAAGTACCCCCAAACCAAATTATACCACCTTTCTTTTCATATGGATAAGTAGCTTTCTTACCCCATTGGTCTATTCCCATATCCCCTACTTTAAACAACTATCTTCCCTGTAAGATTGCCTTCCATTGATTATATATATGTATATGTGGACATATTTACATATACAAATATATATACATATATTTGTATGAACATAGTTGTTTTAGATGTTGCCTCTCCCAATAGAATATAAGGTTCTTGAGATCAGGGACTGTTTTATTTTTTGTATCCCCAACACTTAGCACAATGCCTGGTACCTGACTCTATACCTCCAACTGAAGATGAACAGAATTCCTCTTTACTTTTCAACCTCTCTTTTGAAGTGAAATATATTCTCAGGGTTATTTTCTGGTGCCATGGGATTTTTACTTCCTGAGAACTTTAACTTCCTGAGTATTCAACTCTACTTTGCTATTAGGATCACTTCTTTTTAAAAAGAATAAAATTGTCTATTAAATATGACTCTGTGATATTTTGTATAGTCATGACAGTAATGATGATGATCCTTAATATGTATTTTATTCCTTAAAAAATAATTTGAAATATATTATTTATTTTATCCTCATAACCACTCTATGAAGTAAGGTTTATCATCTGAGTCAGAAAGATCTAGGTTCAAATCTTATCTTTGTTATTTATTAGCTATTTGAACATAGGCAAGTTATTTAACTCTCAGCCTCAGTTTCTATACATATAAACATACATACATAAATACATACAACCACAAATATGTGTACACATATATGTAGATGTAATGTATATGTATATTTGTGCTATCCATCCTACTTCACAGGGCTGTTATGAGATTCAAAAGAAACGATGTAGCTTAAGTTCTGCATAAATGTCCCTTATTATTACAAAGAAATTATGCCTGAAGTTAAATAACTTGGTCAAGACTTTAGTTATCAAGAGGCAGAACTGAATCTCAGAACTTGGGCTTTTATGATCAAATCCAGTCTCTTCTTACTCCTTGAAAGCTATTTTTGTTTCTGTATCCCAAAGAGATAATAAAAAAGAGAAAGGACCCACTTGAACAAAAATATTTATAGCTGCTTTTTTTTTTGTGGTGGGAAAGAGTTGGAAATTGAGTGGATTTCCATCAATTGGGGAATGGCTGAATAAATTGTGGCACATATTGGTAATGGAATACTATTGTGCTGTAAGAAATGATAAGCAAAGTGATTTCAGAAAAAGCTGGAAAGATTGCAGGAACTGATGCAGAGCAAAATAAGCAGATCTGGGAGAACATTGTACACAATAACAACAATAATGGACAATGGTTATCTGTGAAAACTTGGCTACTCTCAGCAATGCAATCATTGGGTAGAGTTCTGAAAGAATTATTACAAGGAATGTTACCCACCTCTAGAGAAAGAACTGTTGGAGTCTTCTTTCAAAATAGTGTATTTTTTATTTTATTTTGGGGTTTTGGTTATGTATAACTTTGCTCTTACAACAATGACCAATATGGAAGTGTTTTGCATGACAATAAAAAATGAAAAAAAGGAAAGCTATTTCTTCTCATTACAATCATAGCCTGCAGCTACTGTGCAGTCTAAGAATGATAATACCGAGGTAGACAGATATGTAAAAATTAAAGATGGACATAAGCACATGCAAGTAGAAGTCAAGGGTTTAATGTAACTTGTACCAAATAAAGTATAATTCAGAGAGGATGACTTTTTGATATGCCATGTCCATTTCCCTCTTTTTTACTCACTTTTATTTTCTTCTTCCTTTTCTTTCTTCACTTATTTCTCCTATCTTTTCCCTCCTTAGCTCATTTCCCCATCTATTATCACCTTATCTTCTTCCTCATCACATTAAGTATAACTGGGACTAAGAACATGATTGAAGTCCTGTGCTCATGGCAGTCTTGATTTTAGCCAAAGAAATATTTAGCTCTTATCTCATCAACCTAAATATTTCATGGAGGAAATAGGAGTTCAGGAGTTTGAATGAGAGAAGAGAATCTGTGTGGAGGAGAAAGAGGTATAGTTGAAGTGTGTTCAGAGTTGTATCACACAGCTTTGGAGGAGTTCAATTTGCAAGTTCCCAAATTGCTTATTTCCCTACCACCCCAACTTCCCAGGGGCTGGTTATTGAGCAGCATTGCTTCCACTTCTTTTAACCTCTTGGGCAATAAAGATTCCACACTCAGAACTTCTATGGCAATTTTGTTGCTAATGTGCTCGGCAGGAGTGATGCTGGCTCGCCTCTCCTGGAGCTGGTTCAGTTCCTGCAGTGCATGCAGGAGCAAAAACTTGTTTGTTTTTTGATAGAGTCAGCAGATCCAAAAAGCACATGGAGAGTGGAACTGTTGTGTAGACATGTACCATAGTTAGTCACTTGGTACTCCAATTCAACAATCTTACCTTCCAAAAGAGTCCAGCCTGCTGAATCCATGATTGCTTGGACAGAGCCCCTATGTCATTAGATAGGGCTATTTCAAGGGACAGAGTAAACTCAAGTGAAGAGAATATTGTGTTTGTGGCTATTGGGGGGAGATTATTTTTTAAATAGGCAATAATTGGTGCAACTTTAGCATGGCAACTCTGGCCACAAATGAAGTTATATGTTCTTTGTGGGTTACTATGGGAGTCAAAGGGTGCAATGTGTTCAGGAAGAGCTGAACCTAAGAAGAGAGAATGTCCCTGGAAGGGATTTCTTTTATCCTCAAGCAAACAACAACCTGGTCACTCCCATCTGCTTCTTTTACCAGTCCTTTCTTTTCCTTTCTTCAATAAAGCTTTCTACTAGATTAATTGCTGCATCTCTAAAATTCAGGAATGAATACCTGACTCAGAAACACAAAGGGCCTTATAGCTCCCTAATTCTTTGGAAGGTTGGACTATCTTTACTTGGGAAAATTTTTATTTGGTTAATTTGATGAAAGATGAACTTTTGGCATGCTAACTAATTATGGGATCATAGAGTTGGAGGAGACCTTACAGGACATCATATCATACTTCTTCATTTTACAATAAGAAAAGGGAGGCTGAAATGACCTCTCCCTTCCAGCTAAACATACCAAACTTTTCTGTTTTTCTCTAATGGATATTTTAATTTTTTAAAGTCTGTTTCCCCTTCACATGCATGTTGAAGTTCAGAGACCTGTTCCCATTATTAATGGTCAGGGAGCTTTGACCTGCTCTATTTCCAACCTGAGCAAGTTCACCTCTTCTTAAACAACCTAATAGCTGTCTATTCTGAGATGTTCACTGGGGTGATCCTCAACTTAACAAGGGCCTCCAATCAACTTATCCCACTTAACTTAGTCCAGAAGTTCAGAACTCCAAAATTCAAGAGATCTGCCAGCCTCAGCCTACTCAGTAACTAGGATTAAATGGATGAGTTATTATAATCAGCATAGTTGATTTCTTGAAAGGATAGATCATCACTTGTATCTACATCAGAGAATAAAAAAAATCTCAGATATGGAAGGATATCAGATTCATCATGCCCAAATGATACCTGAATACCTATCCCCTCACTCATTTACACTCCAAGCTCAGATCAAATATCACATCCTACAGAAAACCTTTTTTGGTATACCCAGACACTAGAGTCTTCCCTTACAAATGATTGAATATGTTTTTGTTTGTATATGTATGTATACATGTATACACACATATAAACATACATTATCTAAATATATTAATATATCCACATGTGCATGTGTATAAACATATGTGTATATGTACATATAAATATACACACATGTATATTACATATACATATATACACTATATATGTACACATATAATTTTGGGGTAACTGTTATCTCCCCTAGTAGACTATAAGCTCCTTGAGTGCAAGGATTATTTCATTTTTGTCTTTATATTTCCATCGTCTAGCAAGATGCCTGAATGGAATAGGTATTTAATAAATATTGATTGATTGATTAATCGATTCCTGGCAAATTGCCATCCAGTTTTAGTTTACAGATATCCAGAAAGAGAGAACCTAGTCCCTACCAAGATATCACATTACCACTTAAGAGAACTGTTAAGAAAATTCCCCTTATTTCAAGCCTAAATTTGTTTACTTACAACTTTTACCCAATTACTCCTTAGTTTAAAGAGAATAATTCTGAACCTGCTTCCCAATAATTGCCCTTTAAAAACTTGGACAGCTAATCCTCTTAAGTCTTCCTTTCTCCAGGATGGATATCCTCAATTCTTTCAACCAGTCTTTATATAGTTAGCTGTCAAGGCCTTTCACTGTCCTTGTTGCCCTTCTTTGGGTCAAAGTCCTCTGACTTAAATGAATGTCCTTTATAAAAGGTGTTGTCCATATCGACATATAATAATCCAAGTGGCTTCTGACCAGGGAAGAGTATAGTGAGATTATCACCTTATTCTTCCTGGACATTATTCTTTTTGGTGCAGCTTAAAATCAAGTTAGCTGGAGTAGAACCTTGGAGCTATTGATGGCTCTTCTTTCCCTCATCTCTTACTTTTAGTCAGTCATTTATTCTGTGTATTCCTTCTTCGGAAAAGATCCCTAAATCCTTATTTGTAAATTTAACCTCTCTTGGATGACAATGTTACATTGCCAGCCTTTTATTAGATAAAACAAGGGAATATCTTATTGTCATATCAAGCTATATGTATCAAAAGGAAAACTGATTATCTTTCTTTCAGCCTAACATAGTAGAGAGAGAGAGTCAAGCAGATTGGGTTTAAATCCTACCTCTGATACTTATTAGCATGTAACCATAGCCAAATCACTTAACCCTCCATATGCCTCAGTTTTCTCATCTGTAAAAAGGAATAATAATACCTGTAATCTTTAGTACTTAAGTATGTCATCGGGCTCAAATGGGATAATATATGCTTTTCAATCCTTAAAGTGCTGTCGTAGTGCTAGTTATGCTCTCAAATCTTACCATTTCTGTTTAGGGTGCTACCATCCTACTAGTTAAAAAGTTAGGTTACGTTTGAATTATTCTTAACTCTTTCCTCTTACTCACTCCCACCACCCACACACCTAATCAATTGCCAGGTCCTGTGATTTCTACATCTATAAAATCTGTCCCATCCATCCCCTTTCTTTCTATTCTATAGTTGGTGTTATACTGGTAAATGTTTAACAACCAGCTCTCCAGGGGGAGTTGGAGGGGAGAAACATATGTGTGTATATACATGAGATTCAAGTTTAGTCTGCTTTGTTAACATTTTTCTCCATTACTTTCTTAAGTCTAGACAATCATCAAAACAATATATAAAGCCTTGATTTGAAACATTTGGCAATTTTCAAAGTGCAAATGTTCACAGTGAAAACTGAAAAATCAGCTCTAGAGATAGAGCTGGCTCCAGCACACCCCAGATTATATTAAACACTATAGTTCAGGCCCCCATCCCCTCTGATCTGATCAATAGTTTAAAGCTTCCAAATTAGTCTTTCTGTCTCCAGCCACACTTTCAAATCATTATACTTTGTAATACTTTCATAGATGGGCAATCTCTTTAATGTGTGTACCCCCTCCCACAGTGCAAATCACAGTCCATCCATAACTTCTCATTGTTTGCAGCTTTTGTTCATAATTCTTCCCATAAATCCTTAATGGAAAAGTGGAGTACAATGAAAGGTCTGGGGGAGTCTTTCTCTAGATCTTTTGAAATTTTAAGATTATGACATGGTAGATTCTTAATTTATGACCAGCCCATCTTTTTTTCTAATAAAATATGTCTTGGTGACATCTTTTATTATATTAAAATTATTCATTTGTTTGCATTAAAATTCCCAGACAACTCCTTCCCTCGCATTCCTATATCAGAGAAGGAATCATTTGACAAAAAAAGATATTTTTGCTACTTCTTTATATTTCTTCATTAATTATGTATTGTGTACCAAAAGTCTGACAACAATTTTGAGCTTTTGGGACACTATATTTCAGACACGCATTCACAATGTAGTTTTCTCTGTTACCCAATCATAGCATTAATTCTTTAGAGAACATAGGGGCTCATGTTTAGCCATATAGAATCATGAGAATAATACTGTTAAAATGGTGGACCTTTTTTTAAGGAAGCAATTTACACTCATTAAAAATACTACCATTACCCAGTACAGAGGCAGTGTGATATAGTCAAAAGAATGTTGGGTTTGAGGTCAACCTATATAGCCTTAGTTTGAATTCTGGTTCTTCTGCCTACTACTTCTGTGATCTGGTACATGTTATTTAATTTCACCCTGCCTCGGTTTTCTCAGTTAGAAGGTTAAATTAGATAACCTCAAAGACCCCTTCTAGCATTATAACTATGTTACTTTGGACTTATGATAAAAGTAGCACTCCACAGAGCACAGGTCTGACCATATCATCCCTCTATTAAAAAGACTGGTATTTGAGAATCCATAATCTGCCTTCCATATACCCTGATAGCTTCTTCTCACATTTTCTTCCATAAATTATTTATTGGAAGGTTCCTTGTACCTGTCATTTGATCACTTGTCTTCATATAATTGTAAAAGTTTCCTCCTAGACCTGAATATACTCCATTCCTATCTGTGCTTATCAGTAGACTTATTTTCCTACTAGGTTCATCTCAAGGGCCGCTCCCTATGAGATAGGTTTCTTGACACTCCCTTTTCTTCCTTTGTTAATGCTTTCTTTTTGCTTTTATATCCTGTTTATCCATCTCTCTATATGCTATATCTCTTTTTTTTTTATCCTGGGACTCCATTCTAGGAGCATAGGGCCACAACCAGTAGGCAATGGGTCACACAGTCACTCAGGGTCACCCAGCTGGGAAGTGTCTGAGCCCGGGTTTGAACCTAGGACCTTTCCTCTCTAGGCCTGGCTCTCAATCCACTGAGCTAACCCAGCTGCCCCTACTTTAGGTTGCAGTTTCTTTAGCAGATGTAGTTTTTACAGGGTGGGGTTGCTAGCCCCATGCCCAACCCTCCTCCTTTTTCATTTGGGCTAGAGACTGTCCTTGGCCCAGGAGTGGTAAGGGTGGGCAATAGGGGTCAAGTGACTTGCCCAAGGTCACACAGCTGGAAGTGTCTGAGGCCGGACTTGAACCTAGGACCTCCAGTCCCTAGGCCTGGCTCTCAATCCACTGAGCCACCCAGCTGCCCCTCTACTCATAGCAAAAAAAATGAGTTCCTGGATGACAGAATTTTTGACTTTGTATCCTGAGTGCTTTGCATAGTATTAGATTCTCAAAATGTGTCTTGAATGGAATGTCTCTTACGTTCACCAAATCCTATCTATTCCTCTCCAAAACCACTCTATTCTTCTATTTCTTCTCATAGGAGTATTGCAAAGTTTTCATAATTGATCTCCATGTCGCCAGGCCTCTCCCTTCTTCAGTCCATCCAGCACAACCCTAATAAAGTGATCTAATAATGTCATTGCCCATTCAACAACTGTTAATAGTTCTTTTGCAATAAACTGAAGTCCACTTTTTTAGCCCATCATTTGAGAGCATTCTTCATCTGGCCTCCAACTCTTCAACTTTATATTTCATTACTCCATGATATGCACCCTCCAGTCCAGCAAGATTTGGTCTACTCTGAATGTTCAGTGTCTATAAGCGTCCCCCTAACCCTTGCTCAGAATATTTCCCCTGCCTACAAAGTCTCTCTCCAAAATAATTTCCTTTGATCTTATAAGTACCACTATCCTATTTCTTCAAGGCCCACCATGATTCCTACTTCCTCTGTGATCTCTTCTACACTCTATATTTGTCTGAATAGGTGGAGAAGCAGACTGTGAACCCTTCCAAGGACCTCAGACAGTAGTGACTTCCTCTGGACTCATATAGAATGTACTGTTTATATCGCCCATTTAGTACTTAAAACATATGGTCAGTAATTCTTTTCCATTTTTTATAGACCTGTCCTATCTCCCCCAAAAGACTTTAGATGCCTTTAGGACAGATATTGTAGCATAATTATCACTATCCCCAGGACTTAGAACAAGGTATGACACTTAGCAATTTCATTTTTTTAATTGCACTGTATTTAATGAATAATACTTTGACACCATTTGAATTCTCCCTGATTCCTAAAAAAAAGTCCCTTTTTATGACCTTTGGTTACAAAGTGAGTGTCCTGGGCTTTGATAAAATCAGAGTAAATATCACATGAACATAGAGACTGTTGTGCTTATTGATAATTTTTATTTCTTTTTCTGAAAAACTGCCTATTCATGTCCCTTGCTCATTTATCAATTAGAAAATGGCTTGATTTTTTTGTACAATTGACTTAGTTCCTTATATATTTGGGAGATTTAACCTTTGTCAGAGAGTTTTGTTATAAAAATATTCTCCCAGTTTGTTGCTTTCCTTCTAATTTTGGTTGCATTGGTTTTGTTTGCATAAAACCTTTTAAGTTTGATGTAATAAAAGTCATTCATTTTACATTTTGTAATGTTCTCTTTTTCTTCCTTGGTCTTAATTTTCTTCCTTTCCCACGGATCTGACAGGTATATTATTCTATGTTCATCTAATTTACTTTTAATTTCCTTCTTTATATTTAAGTCATTTACCCATTTTAAATTTATCTTGGTATAAGGTATAAGATGTTAATCTAAACCTAATTTTTCCCATACTGTTTTCCAATTTTCCCAGCAGTTTTTGTCAAATAGTGAATTCTTGTCCCCAAAGCTGGGATCTTTGGATTTATCATACACTAGCTTGCTGAGACTATGCCATTGATCAACCCTTCTAACTCTTAGTCAGTACCATATTGTTTTGATGACCACTGTTTTATTGTGCAGTTTAAGGTCTGGTACTGCTAGGCCCCCATCCTTCACATTTTTTTTCATTATTTCCCTTGATATTCTTGATCTTTTGTTCTTCCAAATGAACTTTTTAATAATTTTTCTAATACTATAAAAAGTTTTTCAGTGGTTTGATAAGTATGGCACTGAATAAGTAGATTACTTTGGGTAGGATTGTCATTTTTTATGTTAGCTCATACTACCTATGAGAAATTAATGTTTTTACAGTTATTTAGATCTAGTTTTAATTGTATGAAAAGTATTTTGTAGTTGTGTTCATATAATTCCTGTGTTTGTCTTGGTAGATAAATTTCTAAATATTTTATGCTGCCGAGTGATTTTAAATTAAGTTTCTCTTTCTAACTCCTGCTCTTGAATTTTGTCAGAAATATATAGAAATACTGATGACTTATGTGAATTTATCTTGTACCCTGCAACTGTGCTAAAGTTGTTAATTATTTCCACTAGTCTTTTACTTAATTTTCTAGGATTCTTCAAGTATACCATCATATATTAGTTTCCTCATTGCCTACTTTAATCCCTTCAATTTTTTTTTCTTCTCTAATCGCTACTGCTTGCATTTCTAGTACAATATTAACAAATAGAGGTGATAATGGGCATCCTTGCTTCATTCTTGATCTTATTGGGAAGGCTTCTAACTTGTCCCCATTGCAGATAATACTTGCTGATGGTTCTAAATATATACTTATTTGTTTGAGGAATGGCCCTTCTATTCCTATGCTTTCTAGTGTTTTTAATAGGAATGGGTGTTGTATTTTGTCAAAGGCTTTTTCTGCATCTATTGAGATAATCATGTGGTCTCTTTTGGTGTGATTATTGATATTGTTGATTATGTAGAAGTTTTTCCTAATATTAAATGATCCTTGCATTCCTGGTATAAATCTCACTTGGTCATAGTGGATAATTGTTGTGATAACTTGCTATATATAGTCTTTTTGATAGTATTTTTGCATCTATATTCATTAATGAGGTTGGTCTGTAGTTTTCTTTCTTGGTTTTTGGTCTGCCTGGTTTTGGAATCAATACCATATTTGTGTCATAAAAAGAATTTGGTAAGACTCCTTCTTTGCTTATTTTGTCAAATAATTTGTATAGTTTTGAAATTAGTTGTTCTTTAAATGTTTGGTAGAATTCACTTGTGAATCCATCTGGCTCTGGGGATTTTATCTTAGGAAGTTTCTTGATGGTTTGTTTAATTTCTTTTTCTGATATTGGATTATTTAAGTATCCTATTTCCTCTTTTCTTAATCAAGGCAACTTATATTTTTGTACATATTCATGAATTTCAACTAGATTGTCATATTTATTGCCATATAATTGGGCAAAATAATTCTTAATAATGACCTTAATTTCATCTTCATTAGAAGTGAGATCACCCTTTTCATCTTTGATATTATTAATTTATTCTCCTCTTTCTTTTTTATTAGATTAACCAGTACTTTATCTATTTTATTTGTTTTGTTTTTTTCCAAAATACCAGCTCCTAGTCTTACTTATTAGTTCAATAGTTCTCCTTTAATTTTTAGGATTTCCAATTTAGTTTTTATCTGGGGATTTTTAATTTATTCTTTTTCTAATTTTTTAAGTTTGAAGCCCATTTCATTTATTTCTTTCCTCTCAATTTTTTCTTGCTATAGGCACTCAGAGATAAAAAATTTCCCCTGAGTACTGCTTTGGCTATATGCAATAGGTTTTGGTATCATGTCTCCTCATTGTCATTCTCTTTAATGTTCTTTGATTTCTTTTGTGACCTACCAGTTTTGAAAAATTAGATTATTTAGCTTCCAATTAATTTTAAATTTGCCATTCCATGAACCCTTGCTAAGTATAATTTTCATTGCATTGTGATCTGATAAAGTTATATTTATTATTTCTGCTTTTCTGCATTTATTTGCAGTGTTTGTATGCCTTAGTACATGGTCAATCAGTGTGTATGTGCCATATACTACTGAGAAAAAGGTATATTCCTTTTTATTCCTATTCAGTTTTCTCCAAATAGCTATTAATTCTAATTTTCTAACATTTCATTCACTTCCCTTACTTCTTTCTCATTTATTTTTTTGGTTCAATTTATCTAATTCTGAAAGGGGAATGCTGAGATCCCATGTTAATATGGTCATACTATCTCTTTCCTTCTTGAGATCATTTAATTTTTCCTTAAGAAATCTAGATACTATGCCATCCAGTACATAAATTTTTGTAATGATATTGCTTCATTGTTTATAGTTCCCTTTTAACAGAATGTAATTTCCTTCCTCATATCTTTTAATCAGATCAATTTCTACTTTAGCTTTGTCTGGTATCATGATTGCTACTCCTGCTTTTTCTACTTTAGATGATGCATAATAAATTCTGCTCCAGCCTTTTACCTTGAATCTGTGTGTGTCATCCTGTCTCAAATATGTTTCTTGTAAACAACACATAGTAGGATTCTGTTTTTTAATCCACTCTGCTATCTCCTTCGGTTTAATGAGTGAGTTCACCTCATTCACATTCAGCATTATGATTACTAATTATGATTTGCTCTCATCATATTATCCATTTTTAAATCCTGCTCTATTTCCTTTCTATCTGTTTCTCCTCACCAGTGTTTTGCTTTTTGTGACCTCCACTACATCCCCCTTTCTCCAGTTACCTCCTTCTTCCCTTTTTTTATTCCCCTCTAATTCTCTATGAGGTAAGATAGAATTCTATATACCCCGGTGAATATACTTGTTTTACCCTCTTTGAGTCCTTTATAATGAGAGTAAAGTTTATGCATAGCCTATCACCACCCTTATCCTTCCCTCTCTATAAAGATTTTCCACACCTCTTTATGTTATATAATTTATCCCATTCTATCTCTCTCTTCCCTTTTCTCTCAGTGCAACCCTCTCTTTCAGCCCTTGATTGATATTTTTACATATCATTTATATAGATACATATCATACCATACATACATATTGTTCCATATCATCACATTTACATATACATTATATCATCATAACTATCTTACTTTTCTACCCTCTTTCTGAATAAATTCCTTTTATTTTCTCTATTACTAAGAATAATTCTTGAGAATTACAGAAATCCTACTTCATTGTGTACGTATAAACATTTTGACCTTAATGAGTCTCTTAAATTTTCTCTTTCTTATTTACCTTTTTGGGCTTTTCTTGTGTCCCATATTTGGACTCGAATTTTTTTTTTTGTTTAGGCCTGCCTTATTCATCAGGAATGCTTGGAAATCTTCTATCTTATTGATTTTCCAATTTCCCCCCTGAAAGCATATACTCTGTTTTGCTGGATAGGTGACTCTGAGTTGTAAACCTAAATATTTTGCCTTCCTGAATATCATATTCCATGCCTTTAGATCCTTTAATGTAGAAGCCACTGATCCTGCTTGTAGTTTCCTGGTATTTGAATGGTTTCTTTCTGGCTGCCTGAAGTATTTTTTCCTTGGCTTGGTGGCTCTTGAATTTAGCTATTGTATTCCTGGAAGTTGTCATCTGATGATTTCTTTCTGGAGGTGATCTCTGAATTCTTTAAGTTTCAATTTTATTTTCTTGCTCAAGGATCTCTGGGCAGTTGTCTTTGATAATTTTTTTATAATATTATATCCATGGGTTTTTTTTTCCTTGATTGTGGCTTTCAGGTAGTCCAATAATTCACAAATTGTCTCTCCTAGATCTATTTTCTAGGTCAGTTATTTTTTCAATATTTCATGTTTTCCTCTATTTTTTCATTCCTTTGATTCTGTTTTATTGTTTTTTTTTATTTCTCATGAAATACTTTGTTTCTAGATGGTTAATTCTGACTTTTAAGGCTTGATTTTCCTCTGCCAGTTTTTGGTATTCCTTTTTCAACTGGCCCATTTCTTCTTGCATCACTTTCCTTTTTTCCTTGCATCACTTTCATTTCTCTTTCCCACTTTTCCTCTGCCTCTTTTAATTTGTTTTTGAAGTCCTTTTTGAGTTCTTCCAGAATCTGTGTCCAATTTATATTTTTCTTTTGTTCTTTGGGTGTGTTTCTTTTGCTTTCACTGTCCTCTTCTGTGTCTATATCTTGCTCTTTGTCTCCATAAAACTTCTTTAGATTTAGGTGCTTTTTTGTTGTTTGCTCATTTTTCCTATCTAATTATAGGTAGACTTTGTGGGAATGATGTGATATTCTCAGGGCTGACAGCTCTGAGAAATCTCTCCCTGTGCTGATTCAATTAACCCTTGATATGCTGATAGCTTAAAGACTTCCCTCTGGCTTAGGGATAAGCTTTTGATCTCACTCTGATTTTGATCATGTCAGGGACTGATCAAATTCTAGCCTTGGGCTTACTCTCAAGTTTTTGGTCTCACTGTGTACTTGATCCAATCAGGCAGACCCTTAATTGCCCTGTCTTGGAGCTCTGTCCTGAGCTTTAGGCAAAAAGATTAGTACTTAGTACTATCATCCATCCCAAAATATGAATTAAGTCCTTATCTCAAGCCCAGACTTGAATTCCCTGGGCTGGGGCTCCACCCTTCTCTAAAGGTTTGAAATTTCAAGGGCTATGGATTGGCTTGTACCTCTGTTTGCTCAAGCAGGGTCTCAGGGTCTGATTTTGGCTCAGACATAGGTTCCCAAACCTCAGACAGTAGATGTGGGGGGCAGGGTGTGGCTGGCTCTTGGCTTGCTCTTTCCTTCTTGCTACAGCCTCTTGCTGTGTCTGCTCTCCTCTCACCCCAGTGCTCCAGATGTTCATTGCCTAACTTTTGGGTTTTTCTTTTCTTGAAAGTTGTTTCACTCTGTCTCCTTATTGGTTCTTTTACTCCTGTATTCATTTTATGGGGATATTTCAATCATTGGTTGGAGAGGATTCTCATGGTGGCAGAGCTGCTAAGAATTACTCCACCATCCGGGCTCCACCCCCTAAACAGTAGTTTCTTAATAAATGTTTGTGTAACAGGAAGATGAGTTTTATTCAATCCAATTCATTTCAAAGTACTTTTTATGGGCAAGGCCCTATTCTAAGTGCTGGGAATATAAAAACAACAACAAAAAAAGAGAATGGTGTTTGCCTTCAAGGCACTTTTATTTTATTATAGGAATTCATATTCTTTGTAAGGACAAATAGAGGAAGAAAAGAGGCAGTCAGCATGAATAGGAAATAATTCAAAAAGGGAAGGTAGTAGAATTAAGAGGAGTTGGGAAAGGTTTCCTGTTGAAGGTGGGGTTTTACCATTGGTCAGAGAGGTTAGTAGTTATGGATGGAGGAAGAATGTTCCAGGTGTGTTTCATAGCCAGAGAAAATGCCAGAGCTGATAAATGGAGTGTCTTTTTATGGAATAATCAGGAGGCCAGTGTCACTGGATCAAAGACTATGTGTCAGGGAAAAAGGTATAAAAAATCTGATAAAGTAGGAGGCGTCAGTTTTGTTTTGAAGGGCTTTGAATGCCAAACAGAACATTTTCTATTTTCCCCTGGAGGCAAAGAGGAGATATTAGAGTTTACTGAGTAGGGAGTAATATGATTGGACCTGCCTTTTGGGAAAAACATGTTAGTGGCTGAGTGGAGAATGGATTGGAGTGGGGAGAAACTTGAAGCAGGAAAACCCACTAGCTAGCTGGCTATTGCAGTCATCCAGATATGAGGTGAATAGCGCCAGCACTAGAGTGGTGATATTATAAGAGGAGAGAAGGGGGAATATTGGAGAAATGTTACCAAGGTGAAAATGGCCAAGTTTGACAACAGATTGGGTATAAGGGAGGGAGTGAGTGAGAGATAGTGAGAAATCCAGAATGACTCTTAGGTTGCGAGCCTAAAGACCTAAGAAAATGGTGTTACCTAACTATCCTATATTTAGCTTGTCATATTTATTTGTTTGCATGTTGTCTCCCCATTATATTGGAATCTACTGGAGCCAAGGACTGTTTTTTGCTCCTTTTTGTATCCTCAGTGATGATTGTAGTGCATGGCACATGGAGGTTACTTCACAAATGTTTATCAATTGATTTTTTTAAAAAAATGTTTTGAATTGATCCCTTTTCCTACATAGGATCTTCAGTTTGCAGAGGTCAGGACATTATAGTGGAAGAGCTGGGAACAGTAGTGGAGAGTAGAGCATTTCCTTCAGTTGAAGAAAGGCTTACACAGTATAGAAGAATCCTTTACTGGGATTTGATTGGAAAAATCATGGAGACTAGAGTGGAGGAATCCGCTCATTTATGTGAAAGGAACTCCTCATTGTCATACCTGAAAGTAGACACACTGAAATTAAAAAAAACAAAAAACAACGTTATCTTCTAGATGATATTACATTACTAACAGACAAGAGGCCATCAACAGTCCCTCTGAAGTTGTATTTTCGGCAGAGTTCTGTCTTATGCCATGTAGTGAAGAAAAATACATTTCCTTATCTGAGGGAGCTCATAATCTGAAGGGAAATGGATTTTTCCCCTTTCTCAGTCTCTCTCTGTCTGTCTCTGTCTCTGTCTCTGTCTTTGTCTCTGTCCGTCTTTCTGTCTCTGTCTCTCTGTCTCTGTCTCTGTCTCTCTCCTATCTCCTCTCCCCATTATTGCTCATTCTCTCTCCTAATCCTTCCATTTTGTAGCCCATGATTGTTAGATCTGGAAAGGACCATATAAATCATTAAATCATTCCTCATTTCACAGATGAAAAAGTTGAGGCCCAGAGAGGGTTCTTCATCACTGAATCATTATCCTCAAGCATTTATCAAACACCTACTCTGTATATGACTCCAGGGAGAAACAGAATATAAGGCACATGGAAATATTACAATGAAATTCATGAAAAACAGCAACTATCACTTATACACTATCTAAATATGTGTTCAAAGGTGATGGCATAATTAGAACTAAATGAGAATTTTAAAAGAATATATTTTTTACTATTTTATAAAATGTTTTATTTTTTATGAATTACATATCAAAACAATTTTTACTATTCATTTTCTGACATTTTGCAAACCATGTTTTCTCCCTTCTACCTCACCTAGAAAGCAGATGATATGATATAGGTTTTATACATATTATCATGTAATATATATTTCCTTATTTGTCATGTTATAAAACATGACACATGTTGCTTACATTAGAGAAAAATTCATAGAAGATATAAAGTGAAGAATGTCATATTTCAATCTGCATTTGGACTCTGTTTCCTTCTACAGCAGTGCATAGCCTTTATTGTCATGAGTCTCTTGGAGTTGTCCTAGATCCTTGCCTTGTTGATAACGATTAAGTCGGTCACAGTTGATTATCATACATTATTGTTGTTACCATATACAATATTCTCCTGTGCTGTTCACTTCACTTTGCCTTGCTTCATAGGAATTTTTCAAAGTTTTATTTGTAATTATCTTGCCATTTCTTCTGGTACAATACTATTCTGTTAGAAGCATATACCACAACTTGTTCATCCATTCCTAATTTTTTTTTAAGAGGAAAAGTATGTCAATCAAATAGGATAAGAATAGGACTTTTTGATTGCTTGTGGGTACATATGCTATAACAGTATCCATTCAGAAAGTTAGTTCACATTTAGTGTCAGAGTTTACAAAGCATTTTCTCACAACCACCACATGAGGTGTACCATCATTATCAATCCCACTTTACAAATCAAAGGATCACAGATTTATAGGGTCAGGGAGATGAAGTAGCTTGCCTCAGGTCATATGAGAATTAAATGGAAGAACTAGAATTTGAATCCAAATCTATTACTGAACATCTGACATTCTTTTTTCACTACTTCAGAAAACTCAGGGCAAGGGAATTGCCCAAGATTATACTACTAGTTTAGTACAAAGTCAGAACCTGAGTCCAGTTCTTCTCAAATCACTTTTTGTGCTCTTCCCATCATGTCATGCTGCCTCTACTAAAGATAGATGAAGATGAAAGATTTAAGTAACTGGAAGAATACCACCAAATTCTTCTCTTAGGACAAATCTCCCCTGGGACCAGACCCATACTGCCGCTGGCATTACAGTGCAAATTCTTTCGTCTTTTCTTTGCTAAACATCTCATACAACTTCTAGTTCCTTCTTTTCATTTTGGGTTGTCATCTTTCTCCAGGTCCCAAATAATTGGATATCCCCAATACTTTGTGGAATGGTGGGACTTGAGGCCAAGCAATGAGTGGCATCCCTCCTAACAAGATGCAGCTGAGGGAATGGCTCGCTGACAGAACAATTTACTGGTGCCCAGAATATCCGCCCAGCCTCAGTGAAGCAGCAGCTTGGGCGTCAGGAGAAATTTCAGGATGTATCATTTTCCTTAGTGTCAGGTTTTCTCTAAGCATGCACACTTCCCATTTTGCTTTCTCCCTTAGACCTCTAGCTGGGACCTGCTATCCGCTCGAGTTCTCAAGGTCCCCAGAATAACATATATATACAACTATTCTCTCTCTCTCTCTCTCTCTCTCTCTCTCTCTCTCTCTCTCTCTCTCTCTCTCTCTCTCTCTCTCTCTCTCTCTCCCCCCTGATCCGCTTGTGTTTATGTAAATGACTGGAAAAGCAGTTTTCGGCTTATTTCTAAAGCTTAAGGGCTTCGTGAGAAGCCTATTATTGAAAAATCAGAAACTGAAAAGGAACGTCTTAGACAATGAATTAGCAGCTCCATGGCTGTCTGGGTAACTCGCTGCTGAGTGTACTGTATCTGGCGGTATTACAAATAGGAACTCCCCTGGGATTCAGTAATCAAACACGTGGCAACAGGTTGTCTGTTTCAACAGCGACTGAGTAATCAAAGGAGATTTGCAGTTAATCCAAATATAACAGAGAAACTATCTCGGAGAAGCCTAAGAAAAGGAGAGACTAGAAGAAGGGAGGGAAAAGAAAAGGTAGGCTTGAGGTTTTCTAAAGTAGAGCCATGGAAGTGCATGCATGTGGTTATGTGGGCTGGTGGAAACTTTTATGGAGGGTCAAGATGGTTTTAGGCTGACCCATGTGTGGCCTTGTAGCATCTTCCTCAAACAGGGATGCTGAGGTTTACCTTTATTACCTGGTACTACGACAGTAACCACAAAATAGACTTCAGTGGCTGCCTTCTGCATCTGACCTGTGAAAGCCACTGGAAGGCAAATCAGACAGATTGATATGAGTTAATTTAATTCTGACCTTCAAGATTTTGAGTTCTGGTTAAGGTGATACTGGGAAATGGGAGGGGGCAGATAGGTAAGTGGGACAGAGTTTGGAGGTGACCATGATAGTCTGGATATTACAATTCTAATATTTTTTCTTTCTTTCTTGTATTTATATTCCCAGTGCTTAGCACATTGCCTCAAATATAAAAAAGTATTTAATAAATGCCTTATCTATCTTTATATAATCTCTATCTATAATCTATATTTATACCTATAAATCTTATATATCTATATTCAGTATCTCTATGATCCATATTTATACTTATAATTCCTATGTAATATATATCTATATTTAATATCTCTATAACCCATATTTATACCTATAAATCCTATATAATATATATCTATATTCAATATTTCTATAATCCACATTTATACCATCCTATGTAATATATATATCTGTATTTAATATCTCTATAATCCATATTTATATCTGTAAATCCTATATAACATATATCTATAATCAGCATCTCTATAATCCAATCAATATCTCTATAATCCACATTTATACCTATAAATCCTATATACTATATATCATCAGTATCTCTATAATCTATACTTATACCCATAAAGTCTATGTAATAAATATATATAATCCATATTTATATATATAAATTGTATGTAATATATAACTATAATCAATATATCTATAATCCACATTTATACCTATACGTCCTATGTAATACATATCTATAATCAGTCTCTCTATAATCCATGTTTATAACTATAAATCATATGTAATATGTATCTATCATCAATATCTCTATAATCTATATTTATACCTATACATCCTATGCAATATATATCTATTATCAGTATTTCTGTAATCCATGTTTACAATTATAAATCCTATGTAATATATATCTATCATCAATCTTTAATCCATGTTTATACCTATAAATATAATGTAATACAATATAATATAATGGAACTAAAAGAATTAAGAAATAATATAAAATAAATATAATGTAATATCAATCCATAATCAGTATTTATATAATTTATATAATAAAAATCTATGATCTTTATTTATCTTTCTGTCTGAAATGGTATTTCCTAGGTACTGAGTGATGGTCTCTGTGTATGTGTGTGTGTGTGTGTGTACATGTACTTAAACATGCTTGTGCCTAGTTACTTAGAGCTATGATTGTGGAGGACTCTGCCTGCTTTCTGAACTTGCTTCCTCACATCTCAAAATCAGATGTGCTTGTGGAGGTTCCGCTGGCCTCTGGCATTCACGACATCGCATCCTCAGGTTGAGTTAGGGTGCGATTCACACAAAGCAGCTGGCAGCCTGACAGGTCCCCTCAGTCTATATTTTCATCCCTTCCCCCAAATCACTCCTTGCCTCATGTTAATTTCCCACCTGAGTACTGAGTACTTTATAAATAGCAAATCTAAAATGAATTTTCTACCAGCGATCATTAGCTCCCTTGACATCCATTAAACATTCGCACAAGCAGAGTGAAATGACAAAAGGGATTGATTTTTACAGTATGCTTAATAGGGAAAAAGAAAGGAAGGTGTTGACAAGTCCTTTTTTTTTCCCATCCTGATATCAGGAGGAATTTGAAATCAGTCAAATGACTTTTATCTAGGGGAGGGAAAAAAAAAAAAAGCAAACTGAGATTGGGGGTGGGAGGTAAGAGGGTGGGGAGAAAGACGGAAGCAGCTTCTTCTCCATTCTGCTCAGCTCATTTCAGCATCTGTGATGGGTAAACATAAAGTTAGTTACCCAGTGCCAGGCACTAAGATGAATATGTCAGATTTAATGCTTCAAAACATATAGGGCCCGGGCAGTGGGAGGAGGGGTCCGAATGGGGATGAGGTAGGGAGGGAAAAATATCCAATCTCTTGCCGGAGCCATCTGAGGAATAAATGTGTTGATGCAATAGTTGGAAGCCAGAGAATGCTGGCATATGAGGCACTGTAGCTGAAAATTTAACTTTGATTTCAATTTTCATATTTGTCAGCAATAATTAGATTCAAGAAATGTTTTGCCACTGTTCTAAAATACTAATAAGTAGAGGCCTTTGTAGTATGGTTAATGGAGTCTTTTTTTTCCTCTAGTGTTCCAGAGAAATTCCATTAAAGTGAAAAGTCATACTATATTACAGTACCTCCACATACATTGACTCTGTTGCCACAGTAATATCATTGCTCGAGACTGAAGCCCTCTATTTAACCAGGGAGCCACTGGCTGGGAAGGTGGCTCAGGCTTAATACGCTTCGGCTGTCCATCATTTGTGACCTGAGGAGACCTCTTGGTACGTGGGTGGGGGCTGGGGAGAGCAGAGAGAGAGAGAAGCAGATTCAATAAAGGATCACTGTTTGAAGGATGGGCTTTTATGAGCGTTGCCCCCCGAGGCTGGGGTTCTGAAGGAGGGGGGATGTTGATAGAAGAAGAGAGGAGTGGGCAACGATGGCCGAAAGCCAGGGGGTGGGGATGCCGAGGCTGAGCTGCAAAGTTTGCTTTATATATAAGCACACCGGATACATTCCTCTTCATTTAGTAGCCTTGAAGTCTTGTGGTTTATTGATGAAGCCGCTGTGGCGGAGTCTACTCTGTCCCTTTCTTCCAATTCACATCCCATTCTGGAAAGGCTTGAGTTCCTAGGAGTTCAAGATTTGATTAATAGACCCAAAGCCTGCTGTACTTGTACCACGCTTTCCCTGGGGGCTGGTCAAGTCTCCCTCAAATATCAATTCAATACTGTCCTCTGTGCTGTGGCTTAGGTTTAATCCCTTTTGCTAAGAATTAAGCTGAGCTAAGCATTCTCAGTTCTCACACTCCATGTAATGGGCACAGATTAAGCAATCAAGGAAGTATGCTTGGGCCCTTCTACGGCTTTGTTGGAAATAGCAGGTCTATTCCCAATCTATTCTTGGGGTTCCCATTTATCTAGAACATGATCGGAAGGGGCTGGTGAGTATTTTCTGTGGTTTAACCTCCTAGATAGACTCTCCTTATGGGATGAAGACATCCCACTCTATCTGTAACCAGCAAACTCGAGACGGCTTCCTGAACCTCGCTCTAACATTCTTTCCTTTTCCTTAAGTCATAATAATTGGAAGCATCATAAAGTCAACTCCTGGTTATCCACACTAATTAAAGAAAGCAGTGGTGTGGATAATCCAAAAGTCAGTTCTGCCCAGCTTTTTGAATGTATTATATTTCCCCACCCCCCAGAAGATTTACTTTTCTAATTATGTTTCCCTTATTAAATTTAGTTTGAATTCACTAAGCACACACAGAATTCACTGAAGACACTTGCTTCATGGAGCAGAGGGATCCAGGAATGTGCTCGGGAGTGAGGGGAGGCAGGATGACGGTCCATAGTTGACCCTTAAAAAAATCTTCAAAATGGAAAAGCCCCACATGGCTTTTTGGGAGTGGAAGATACCCTATAAAGTGACACCTTCAGCCTATCTTCTAACATTGGGGAAGATTTCCTTCTCTCTCTCTCTCTCTCTCTCTCTCTCTCTCTCTCTCTCTCTCTCTCTGTCTCTCTTATTTTGTCTCTGTCTCTCTCCCTTTGACCACCTGTCTCTCTCCCCCATACCTCTCCCAGAGTGGGAGAAGAGGGACTAATGCTCCTTCCAAGACTGGGGGTGGGGAGCCTTCCTGAGCCCAGAGTCCCTCACCTCTCAGACCACTATCTCCCTCAGTCTCTACTTCAGCTGTCTCTTCTGTTTCCCTGGAGGCATGTGCCAGATTTTATCCTGCTGGAGCAACACTTCAGGATGAAAGAAGGAAGGGGATATTAAATCCACCAGTGATATGCGTGGCAATTGGGAGAGGCTTTTGTTGTGCCATTTCCTAGCTCCTTCAGCCTATTAAGCAAACAAAAGTGCTTGTGGAATGAGAAATGTAAATGGGCAACGCAAGCCGATTAATCCTGGATGTACAATTCCATTAATAAGGCTGCTTTTTAATAGGCGGCTCTGGCGGCGGCAGCAGGCAGGCCCAGGAATTGATGTATTCTCTGTAATTGTATTGCAACTAATAGGATATGAAGAAAATTGTACCAGAGAACCAGGTCTTTCAACACTATTTTCCAATCAGCTGAAATAATGACTTGCAGTGGAAAGGAAGGCCTAGAAAAGTAGAAACACTTAAAACACACACACACACAACCTAAAACATCAACGAAAACAACAATATCCAGAGAGATCTATTATTCCAATCCAGATGTTTTGGGGTTTCTATTCCTGCTACCTCTCTTCCCCCACTCCCTTTAAATCTCTCCTCTGTCATTGAGAAGTCAACTCCATACAGGCTCTACTTTTCCTAAGATGCAATCCCTGGTGGCCTACAGAGCTTGGGTTCAGCTTGTTCTTGGCTCATAGCCTTGTCTGTTTGATGGGAACCCAGGGCCACAGACTGGCTGCTTTGTTTGCCTGCTGATTTGGAAGCCAAAGGTAATTAAAGGACAAGCAGTTCTTTAATTTAGGAATCTATGGGACCTGGATTCTAGTTACTGCTCTTTCACTCACTAGCTAAAACCTTAGGAAAATTATTTTAACTCTCTCTGCCTCATTTTCCTCTTTTATAGCCCATCTAATCTAAAGTCTCTTCTGGCTAATCCCTTATTCAGAGCATTCCTAGGATCAAGCTTGGAACAAGAAAAACATTGCAGGAACATACAACTAAAAGATGCCTTCACAGGTCACAAAGAGTGACCCATTCATTCCCTAACTGGGTCCATCCACTATGAATTTATGTGATCTAAACTCAATTGAATCTTCACTTAAACACAGCAAGAAAGTGCTTCTACTTCATCCCTCACTCTCTTCTAAATCTCCTGCTGTCTGGCTTCCAACCTCATCATTCAACTAAAAGTGCTCTTTCCAAAGTTACCAGCGATCTCTTAATTGCCAAACCTAATGGATTTTCCCTCAATTCTTATCCTTCTTGACCTCTCTGCAGCCTTTGGCACTGTCAGCCACCTTCCCCTCCTAAATTCATATTCTCTCTCTCTCTCTCTCTCTCTCTCTCTCTCTCTCTCTCTCTCTCTCTCCTCTCTCTGTCCCTCCCCCAACCCCTCCTCTCTTTCCATCTCTGTTTGTCTCTATCTCTGCCTCTTGCTGTCTTTGTCCTGTCTGTCTCTGTCTCTCCCTCCAATCTCCTATTCAATCCATTTCTCATCCTCCTTTGTTGTTTTTCATGCATGCCACATGTGCTAACTGTGGGTGATCTCCCAAGGGTCTGTCTTAACACTTCTCTTTTACTTCTATATTATCTCTTCTGACGATTTTGCCATCTCTATGCATATAATTCATAGATTCATTTAGCCTCAATCTCTTTCACAACAGTCTTATATCATCAACTGCCTTTTGGACAAAACAAATTGTATTTCCTGTAGACATCTGAAACTTGATGTATCTAAAGGAGAATTCATTATATTTTTCTCCAAGGCCTTCCCTCTTCCCAACTCTGGTATAACTTTTCAGGGCACCACCATACTTCCAGTTACCCAGATCTGTAACTTCAGTGTCATCCTCAATCCCTTACTCTCACCCGTTACACATATTAAATCTATTACTAAATCTTGCCCTTTCAATACGTACAATATCTCTCATCTATCCCTTCCCTCCATTCACAAGTTCTTCTTTAGTTCAGACCAACATCATTGCACTGGTCTTCTAATTCATCTCTCTTCCTGACCCTTCTTCATTCCAATTCATTCTACATTTTTTTCTACATTTTTCTACATTCAACACAAGATGATTTTTTTCTGAAGCTATGTATGACCATTCCCTCCTCCCAGCCCTTACTTTTCTTCTCCCTTCTTAATTAACTTCAGTGGCTTGTTTGGTATTTAAAGCTCTTCACAATCTGGACCATTCCTATATTTTCAATATTCTACCCCATCTTCCCCTCTTTGCTCCCAGTCATATTGCCCTACTTGCTGCTCCTGTCTCCATCTCCTCTCTCTGTCTTTCCACTGGCTATTCCCCATGCCTGAGATATGCCACCACTTCACCTCAGCCTCTTAGTTTCCTTGCCTTCTATTAAGATCGAACAAGGTGGCCCAGTAGATAAAGTATTGGGCCTGGAGTCAAAAGACCTGTGAATTCAATTCACCTCCAGCAAGTCCCTGAACCCCTATCAAGCTCTGTTTCTTCGATCATAAAATAGGAATAATAATGACACCTCTGATTTGTTATGAGGACCAAATGAGTTACTATGTTTGAAGAATTGAGAATAGCATCTGGCACACAGTAGGCACTTGATAAATGCTTGTTTCAAGACTATTCTGAGCCTGCTTTCTGCATTTGAGATTAACCTTATAGGCAGGCTCTTTTGCAAAAATCATTCCTAGTTCCCCAGCTTTTAGTGTCTCCCTTTCTGAGATTACCTTCCTCTGCTCTGTGGGTTTCTTATATGCCTAGTTATTTACATGCTATCTCCCTAATTAGAATGTCTTCACGATTAGAATTCTCTTTAGGTCAGGGGCTGTTTTTGTATCCCCTCCCTTTCTTTGTTAAGCCACAGGACTTAGCCTAGTAAGCTATTTAAAAAATGCTTTTTTGACTGCTTAATTCTAGTCATTCTTATGCATTAGCCATGTCAGGAAAATATACCTATACCATTAGTTGTCCCCAGATAGCATGGCAGAGTAAAAAATAAAATCAAAACAAATTTCAGTAGATCTCCGTGGACTTGACTTCGCATCTTGGCTCTGCTACTTACTGCTTATTTGACCTTAGGTAAGTTACTTCTTTTGGCCTCAATTTTTTCACCTCAAGAACAAAGCGTTTGACCCAGATGGCTTCTAAGTTCCCTTCCAGTTCTGAATCCTTTTATTCTATAGTTTTGTCATTCAGTCATTTTCAGTTGTGTCTGATTCTTTGTGACTCCATTTGAGGTTCTCTTGGCAAAGATAGGATAATGGCTTGCCATTTCCTTCTCCCATTCATTTTACATATGAGGAAACTGAGGCAAACAGAGTTAAATGACTTGCTAGTGGTCACATACCTAGTAAGTGTTTGAAGTTAGGTTTGAACTCAGGAAGAAGAGTCTTCCTGATTCCTGGTCCAGCACTCTGTTCACTGCACCACCTAGCTGTCCAATGGCAGGAATTCTGTAAATAAAGCTTGCGAAGCTCAGTCCTGTCCCATCTACACTAACCTCTTCAACTACCGTCTCTACTTGGGCAGGCCTTTCTGACACTATCCCAAGCCAGGGATTTGCAGGAAAGCAAACCTTTGCTTTCAGGAGGCAGCAAACTGGCCCTATCCAACCCCTTGTTCACCCCAAGGCCAACCCTTCTCCATCTTGCCTGCCCACTACAGCTAGTCACTGGGTCTTTCTCTTCTGCCCATTTGTATGCTGGCTCTGGCCTTTCTTAGTAGCAGGCTGGAGAGTAAATAGGGAAGCAAAAGCAAAGCACATTTCACTTGAAATCCCCAAGGAAACTGATGTGATTGCTGTACAGAAATGGTTCCAATAAGGGCAGAAAGGAATATTGCTTTTATAGCTTTTGGGACATAAAACATTTAGAAAATGTGATTGACTGGCAGGGTCTAATTTATCATTTATCCCCTTTTCTCAGCTCTTATACTCTCAATCTCTTGGTCTTTCTTCCCCTTCACAGGCATACACTCACATGCAAACTTTTTTCACACTCTTTTCTTTTCTTTTCTCTTTTCTTTTTTTTTTTTTCTTCTCTCTCAGAGACTTGGATTTATCATCATTCGCTTAAGTAGGAGAACTCCTGTGGCTATTTATAATTAATGCTCAGAAACCTGCCAATCCATTTAATGACACTAGCAGGTCATGGCCCCCTTATAGCTCTCCATTAATCATCATTAGAACAGTTCTGAGTTTTTACATTCTTTTTAAATGTTAATTCACCTCTATAATGCTCCTTTTAGTTAAAACTGTAAAAGGGGGAAATCTTTGCTGCCTCTAGCCTGTCTGGCTTTCCTGCCAGGGAATGGCCTGTGAGGGTTGATAAAGCATCCTGGATTTTCTAAACTCATTCTTTCTTGCCATTCACACTACCAAATATCTATACAGTAGAATCCCTGGTTGCTTATTTGCCTCTTAGGAAGAAAACAAACTTGCTCAGAGACTAAAAAGATTTCTGGGTATAGCCAAGTTTTTTAAGTCAGATTGTCTCAGCTACATTCTGCATGAAACTACATCAACTTTACCTGGCATAAACTTAAGAAGTGATTTTAGATGCCAAAGTCCTTTCAGCAACTCACCAAAAAACCAGAACCAGAACCTGGTATTGGTATGCCTAGAGGAAGTAACGCACTGATTGGAAAGTTAACAGATCTGCAAAATGGACACTTGATAAACTAGTTTACCAACTTCTAGAGGGGAAAGGTATAGAATAGAAGTTAGAGGGAGCCTTCAGTCCAGTGTGTCACCTATTTAACTAATTATTCTTGTTAAATAATTGCCAAAAATATGTTGTTTCTACATTCTTAATAGATTAAAATGTTGTCAGAACTCTCTAAAATAGCATTCTTTAAATTTGGGCCCTGCTTTAAATCTCTGACTACCCCACCTTTGTTATGGCTTCTGACAGAAGCTCTGAAAGGAACCTCTATTTAGGGTACACAGGAAGAGGAATGTCAGCCAGAAAATTTATATATGTTAGTAGACTAATATTTAAGAATATATCATTTATTAATTTATTGGGATTTTTAAAAAAAGTAAAAACAAAAGAAAACACTGTTATAAACCAAGAGACCAGAATATAATCCTTAATTCTGTCACTGATATGGAGGATAACCTTATATATGCTACTTAATTCTAAATGTCTTTTACCTCATCCATAAAATACAGTAATAGTATGTAGTAATAACTGACCTAGCTATCTTGAAAAGTTGTGAGGATCAAAAAGGTACTTGAGCAGTTAAAAACTATGCAAGGCTACAAAAATTTGAGATGATTACATTGGCTGTTCTCCTTTTTGGTCTTTGCATCAAAATATAATTAGTTCTATTTAAATTCGTATCTACATCTATTTTGTTTTTATATTCAAATACTCTCAAAGATTTGGGAAATGGATTCCCTCCCCAGCTATCTAATCTGTCATGGTCAGTAAATTATGGCCCAACAGAAAAGTTGTGGTTAAAGATACCTCCCCTGGGAGCTGGGAAACCCCAAATCTAGTCTAGTCTGTCATTAACTAGCCTTATGATACTAGGCAAGCCATAATACCTCTCTGTTATTTCACCTAGCCTTAGTTATTTCACTAGCAAATGATGAGGTTGGATTAACCACTCTCTAAAGTTTCTTTCTAATCTAAAAGTATTTGATGGCATTACTTGAAGACTGGTCAACCAAAGGGGTTGTGGCCCATTCAGAAAAAAAAAATCTCCCTAAAAATTAAATCCCGTCATATTCTATTCTATTCTATTTCACTGCAACCCATTCTATCTTCTCCTATTCTGTTCTATTCCCTCCTACCCTATCCCATCTCATCCTATCTTCTCCTATCCTATTCTATCCAATCCCATCCTCTCCTCTTCTCTCTTCTCTTTTCCTCTCCTCTCCTCTCCTCTTTTATCTTATTCTATCCTATCCCATCCTATTACATTCTTTTATTCTATTCCAACCTGTCCTATTCCATCCTTTGAACATTTTTTGTTGTTTTGTTGCCTTAAGTTTAGTTTGGCTTTGGTTATGAATAGAATCTATAATTCAGTTAGGGGAAACAATCAGTATGAAAACAGTTCCCACTGATTCAGACTGACTATTAATCTATAAAATATGGTCCTAAACATTTGCCTGTGGCAATGAGAGATTAAGTGACTTTTTCATGGACACGCAGCAGTAAGGTCAAAGGAAGAACCTGAATCTAGACCTTTATGTCTAACTCACCGATAGGGCTTTTATCCACTATATTATGCTATTTCTCTGTGGATGGTATTATTATTTTCTCACTTTAAAATGTTTTATTGATTGGTATTTTTTACATTATAAACACTTCTAGATTACTTATACCCCTTGAGAGCTATTTTGTAATGAAATAAAATAATTAAGCAAAACTAACAACATAGTGATTTCATCTGAAAGTACATTCAGTGTTCTACAACTGGAATCTCCCTTTGACAACCTCACTTTTTTGTCATTTTTTAAATTAACAGAAATTTGTTTTTCTATCTCTCACCTCTCACTCCTTTGAAAAAGAAAAAAAATATTTGTAACATACAGATCTTCAAGTAAAGCAAATCCCCTCTTTAGCTACATTTTAAACATATTTCTGTATCCAAATCTATCACCTCTCTGTTAGGACATGGATAGCATGTTTCATCCTCATTCCTTTGGAATCATACGTAGTCATTGCATAAATCAAAGCTCTTAAAGATTTCAAAGTTATTTTGGTACTTCTTATTTCATTCTTTGTAAATTGGTAAATAAATGATTTCTATATTATTCATTTTTATAATGCTGATGCTCTAGTATGAATTTCACTTCTGCTTCTTACTTCACCTAGCATCAGTTCATGCTAGTTTTTCCATGTCTCATTGAAATCATCCATTTCTTCATATTTTATAGCACAATAACATTCCATCACATTATTATACCACAATGTATTCAGCCATCCCTCAATTGATGGGTATCCCTTTTCGTTTCCAGTTTTGGTTTTTGGTTTTGTCACCACAACAAAGGGAAGCATTTAAATGGGGGAAAATCATTACAGCAAATTTCTCTGAAAAGGGTCTCATTGTCCAAGATTTATAAGGAACTGATTCAGATTTATAATAAAAAGCATTTCGTGATTTAAGGATATGAACAGGCATTTCTCAAAGGAGGAAACCCAGACTACCTATAGATATAAAAAGAAGGTCCAAATCACTACTAATTGTTGTTGTCCAGTTGTTTTTCAGTTGTGGCCAATTCTTTGTGATTTCATTTGGTATTTTGGGGCAAAGATTTGGGCAAAGTAATTTGCTATTTCCTTCTCCATCTCATTTTACAGATGAGGAAATTAAGGCAAATAGGGTTAAGTGACTTGCCCAAGGAGACACAGATAATAAGAATCTGAGGCCAGATTTGAACTTGGGACAGAGTCTGCCTGACTCCAGGTCTAGAACACTAATGATAATCCTGTGAATGGGCACAAACATTATGGAAACCTCTTTGGAATTATCAACAAAAAAGTTACTAACCAGTACATGATGCCTGATGCCACTATATAATCTCTAAACCTGTAAAAAAGATGAAAAAATAGGAAAATGCCCTATTTATTGGTATTTTAATACTCAATAACACAGATTTCCAAGAACCCCTCAAAAATAGAATAGAGAGAAGAGAAAGAATACATCTACTATCTAGTATTTTTTCATTTCTATAATTACCACTATTTCTTCTTTGCCTCTGAGATTGTGATGGTATTTGTTTTCATGATAACACCAATTCTCCACTTAATTTGAAAAGATGTGGGAGACAGAATTCCTCCTCAACTTCTAAACTGTCAACCAATCTACCAATTAATGTGCATTATTAAGTGCCCACTATGTGCTAGATGCTAGGCAATCCAAAATAAACATATAACCATTTTTATCCTCCTCAAGCATGAAAATTGAAGACCACCTGTTTCTTCTTTTACTGTTTTTCAAGGTGCTTATGCTGGACTGCTTGTGGAGTCCAGAAAGGGACTTTCTTTAGATGAGGATAAAGAGCTCACCCTGTATATCTTACAGGGTTTTGATCAAAGAATTTTGTGACTCTAAGATGCTTCAGAGCTGTGTTACATTCTTATGGAAATGAGTAATAAGTAAAAACACATCCAATCTGCATATTGCTGGTCTGTTATGAATTATTCTGAGTGTCTTACAACTTGAGACAAACAATCCTTGCCCATTTTCTTATTTCCTTTTTGGATCCTCACTATGTTCAAGTCACTTTTGACAATTGAGTGTCTACATGAACATCTGGACCATTCTCTTCTTTAAGCATCTAGACTTGCATGTAGTGTGTCCTTATTCCCCCTTGCTATAAAACTTTACTGTCCATGCCCCTTCCTTTGTAATTGCTTCTTTTAAAAAGAATAACTATCTTTTGTTTTTCTATGACCTTTATTACTTTATTTCTGAATATATACTGACCTTCTTTTACCTACGGAGCATTCCCTTATAATAATGTATAAAAAAGATAAAGAAAAAAACAACAGTTCATCAAAAGCAACCAGCACACCAACAGAGACTGACCTTATATGCAATATTCTAAACCCATAGTTCCTCAAATCTTCCAAGAAAAGGAAGTGCATTTTTTCAGTCCTCCTCCAGGACCAAGCTTCAAGTCTCCTCCAAGGTCGTTTCTTATGTTAAATTAATTAACCAGGGTTCATCTGCATTTTAAAAATCTGTTTCACTAAAATCATTGTATGTATTTCATGTGCATTTACATGTATATACACATATATCTATGAATATGTATGTATATATACACACAAATATTTAGGTTTTCTTGTTCACCTTTTTCCATTCTGTACCAGTTCAGTTGTCTTCCTATTCCTTTCAGAATTCTCCATTTTCATTGGTTTCTTCTCAAAGTATTACTAATCTATGGCATTTATGTACCACAGTTTGTTTAACCTTATTTTTTTCCTAACTGATGGCAAGCCCCTCCTTCCTAAAATGGCATTCTTATCACTTCACCCACCACCTTCAACCTAATACTGACATCTTTTAGTAGAAACAAATCTCTGGGCTGGGTCTCCACTATTGGTTCTGTCATTCAATTAAGGATACAATAAATCCTACTTGACAATGATGTCAATACAAAGGGCAGGGAGTCCTGCCTGTGAAAGTGTTTTGTAGAATTCATACTATTAAAGTTTACATGAACAATAACATGCCAAGAAAAAGGACTCATGTCAAGTAGTGTTGTTGTATTATTCTCCTCATCCTTCTGCTTCTTATTGGCCCTCACCTATTGTTGAGGAGAAAAAATTATACTTTCTATGACACTTTGAAAGCTTTTTCACATTCATATTTTCATAGATCTTACTGAAGATCTAGAAAATATCTTAGAGATTACTTTGTCCAATCCACTGATTTTGCACAAGAAAATGGAGGTTCAGAGAAAATGACCTGCCCAAAGTTATATATCTGTTTGGAGGCAGAATTGGTTCTAGAACCTAGGTCTGCTGGTTCCTGCTGCTAAATATTTTCCACTATAACATAATAAACTTTATTGAAGAAAACAAAATAGAACAATAAAATCATATTTTTGTAACTTAGGAGTCATTTAGTCTGGTTCATTTTTGCACACTAAGTGAATAAAAATTTATAAGTAATTATCATGAGACAGATACTGTCTTAAGTACGAAGGATATAAATAGAAACATCAGACAATCTCTTCCCTCAAGGAACTTATATTCTGATAGGAGGAAGCAACAAATAGAAGGACAACAAATAGTCATGGAAGAGTTTCTTGGTCTTTGAAGTCATGAGGGCAGAGTGTGGAACAACAGGGCACTTTATTGATACGCTCTTTCCAGCAATAGCAGTATTTATTACATTACTTTATAGATAGCATACCCCTTATTTTACAGATAAGAAACTGAGGCTTAGAAAGATTGTAGTCCACCATGGGCCAAGCCCACAGGACCTCTTCCCTGGAGAACTCTACTTTATTTATAATTGTTCTTCTTGCCTTTAAACTATCTTCTTTCCAAAATAAACTTCCACAAAACTCCCAAAGTAATTTTCCTAAAGTGCAATTCTGACCAATATTTATTCACCTTCTGGTTAGCTTGTAAATCTTTTTACAACCTGGCCATAACTTTTTCAGTCTTATTATGTATTGCTCCCTTTCGGTACTCAGTTTTTCAGCTGAACTACCATTCTTGTTCCCAATAGGGATTGTCCCCAATGACTGTAATTGACTCCTTCTTTTCCTTAGCCTGGTAGAAACCATTGTTTCCTTCAAATCTTTGCTCAAGTGACACCTTCTACATAAAGATTTTTTTGACCCCACCAAGCTATTGTTGCTCTTCCCTCCTCTCCTTCCCTTCACTCCTGCCTCCAATTGCCTTATATTTTTTGCCTTTATATTCCCAGGTTCATAAAGCCTATACAGAGAAGGCATTTAACAAATGTTTATTAATAATAACTAGCATTCATATAATGCTGGAAGATTTGCAAGACATGTTTACATGTATTATCCAATTAGTTTTCTGCAGAATCTATCACTTGGTTATTCCAAGGTCACATGGATTGTAGATGGCATCCCAGGGATTTGAACCTATATGTTCTGACTCCAAGACCAGCACTTTTCTATTACATGTTCTTCCTTGCTCTGGTTCTTTCACATCAAATTCATGACAGTAGTCACAATTGTCTCAAATTCTGTCTTAAACTGCTTAATTAACAATGGAATTCAGAGTGGAAGGAAGGACAAGGAGCTATTAAGTTTTTACTCTTGAGTAATAAGAGTTGGAACTCAATGCCAAAGAATATCAATTCCTTCTGATTTTTAAAATTTCCATCATCTTTTCAAAGTCAATCCATTTGAACAAGTATCTTTAAGTGCCTAATATATGTTGGGAACAGGAGTGAGATCTGAAATAAATGACCCAGCAAAAATAGCACTATTAGGTCTATATCCCAAAGAGATTAAAGGTAGGGGAAAATAACCTATTTGTACAAAAATATCTATAGCAGCTCATTTTGTGATGGCAAAGAATTGGAAACTAATGGGAGGTCCAACAATTGAAAGAATGGCTGAAAAAGTTGTGATATGCTTGTAATGGAATACTATTGTGCCATAATATATAACAAATATGATGATCACAAAAAAACCTGGAAAGACATATATGAAGTAATGTAAACTCAAGTGAACTAAATCAGGAAAAAAGTTATACACAGAAACAACAATAATACATAATGAATAACTATGAAAATGAATGACTTAACTATTATCAAAAAGGAAAAGATCCAGGACAACTTCCAAGATACTCATTTAAAAAAAAGGATACCCTCCACCATAGAAGGAGGAGTCCAGGTGCAAATTGAAACCTTTCTTTATTTCTTTTATGGATTTTTCTCTAGTGTAAGGAATATGTAACTTCCTTCACAATATGATGAACATGGAATTATGTACATGTGTACATATGCATATATACAACCTATAACACATTACATGCCTTCTTAGAAAAGGGGGAGGAGTGGGAGAGAGAAAACATATTGCAAAATATTAGAAAAAAAATAGCAAGAAATTATATTGGCATGTCATTTTGAAAAAAATATATAATATTTAAAAATCTCCTAGGGAGATTTTTAACTCCTTGCCCCTAAAGGAGCTTCTAGGCTAATGAATAACTTATGCAGATGAATATATATGTGGCACAGCAAAAAATTGTAAAGACCAAAGAGATCAACACAAAATGTTAAAGGAACATTAAGGAGGAAAGTCATGGCCTTTCTATTCTTGTTTTGCCTCATCATTCACTCAAAAACTAATTATTTGGATAGAAACAGTGAAGATGTTCAACTATTTGTCCTCATGGATCTAAGTGGCATCCCATTTAGCTACAGGACTATTTTGATCAGATCTGTCAGCATGAAGCGCTACAATATGTGCTTTTGGACAGGTGTTATGCTAGATGAAATGACTTTCCTGGCTCTATGGCCTGAAGTACAAACTTCTGATGATGACATTCAAGGCTCTCCACACTCTTGCTTCAACCTATCTTGTCAGCCTAATGTGATATTTTATCACTTCAGGTATGCTGAATGAAGCTCAAATGAATTACTTTCTTTCCCTCATTCATGCACTTCTCCTTTCTTGCCTTAACATAGATATTTAAGTAGATTTCTTTCTCTATCCCCATCTTAGCCTCTTCATGTGCCTACATTTCTTTAAGCCCCAACTCAGATGCCACTACCATACCCATAAAACTGATCTTTCCTTCTTAAAATTTCTCCCAGAATTTTATTAGAATTCCCCTCTACTAGATTCCTTCACTCTCCCTTGTATCATATCCTTCATAAGTAAATTTTATCATAAACTCCTTGGGAACAGGGCTTATGCTATATTTATTTTTGCATCTTAATCACCGCTCACAGTATCTTGCATCTTGTAAGTACTTAAAATTTTTAAATGTATTTTTAATTTAATGACTTAAATCAGACCTGATTTCTCAAATGCAATCTATCTTTTTTTATTGGCTTATTTTAATGTGGGAAGCGAGATACATTTCCTGCACTGGTGCTTATAGTTGAAGGCTTTAGGAGGTGTAGTAGATAGAGTGTCAGGCCTGGAGTTGGGGAGATTCACTTGCCTTAATTCAAATCCGGCCTCAGACACATACTAGCTGTGTGGCCCTGGGAAAGTCATTTCATCCTTTTTGTTCAGTTTACTCATCCATAAAATGAGATGCAGAAAAAAAATGGCAAACCACTCCAATATCTTTGCCAAGAAAACCCCAAATGAAGTTGAGAAGATTCAGACATTACTAAAAAATGACTGAACAATAACAATGTTAGGTTTTAGTGATGTGGGAAGTGAGATAGATTTCCCCCATTGGTGCTACAGAAACTAAAAGCTAACATAAGAAACCTTGAAGATATGTATTAATGGGAAAACTGGCTTAGAACAGGTACATAGGAGAGCCCATCTTTTATTCTTCCCAGCCTTCCTCTCTTTTGTAAAGCAGATGTCTCTGTCTACCTGTCAAAAGAAGGAGCTATAACTATGCTTTCCCAAGTCATTGGATATTGGTATGTGTGTTTGAGCAGGCTGCCTGAAAGAAATGATAAATAATAACACAAATTGACATTTATATAGCATTTTTCATACATATTTTATTCTTCCATTAACCCTGCAACAGAGGCAAGGAAAGCATTGTTATTATTGGCACGTGACATAAGAGGAAACCAACTTCTAGAGAGATGACAAACTTGGCCCAAGGTCACCCATTTAGTAAATGGTAAAATCAGGAATTAAACCTCAGTTTTCTAATTCCAAATTCAGTTCTTTCTCCACCAAATGGTAGTCAAATAATATCTAAATATCCCAGATTTCCTAATGTTGTAGTAGGTAATATAAAGGTGTAATACTTTAAAATCTGCAAAGTCCTCAACTTGTTCCTAGAATCAAGGAAGAAGGAACCTAGGGGTACCATCTCACCCAACCCATATCTAAGGTATAAATACCCTCTACAATATCCCCCATTAACCGGTAATTACAAAAGATCTAGAGACATATAATTCTTTACTTTCTGGGAAGCTTATTTATTATACTGAGCCATAATTTGCTTTCCTATAACGTCTACCTTTTGGTTCTAGCTTTGCCTTTAACCCTCTTCCCCATCCCAGTTCAAGTATTGATGACAGTTATTCTATCTTCCTTAGTCTCAGCCTCCCAAGCTAAAACTGACTAGTTTCTTCAACTAATGCTTATAATTTCCAGTATCCTCGCTCTTCTAGTAGCTTTCTTCTAGATGTCCTCCAGCTTGTTTATGAGTCATCTAAAATATGGTTCACAGAATTGAACATGTCATTCTAGATGAGCCCTGATCAGGCTATAATACAATGTCTATTAAATCCCTTCCTCTTACCAGTATATTCTACTAATACAACCTTAATTTTCAACAGATTTTTGGAGGAAAGTAGAACAGGGCTGCTGCTATCTCATATGGTTGACTGTCATTTAGCTGGATGTGTATCAGAACTCCCATTTCTTCTTCTTGGCTTTCATTTGATTCTTTTTAAAAAATGTCTTTCATCTTTGTGACTTTAATTTTCACCTTTGCCCATTTCCCTTCTAGAGAACCATCCTTGTAACAAAGATTTTTAAAAGAATAAAAAAGAAGGGAAAAGGTAACTCAGAAAAACTAAACAGCCTGTCACTATATGAGCTGTTCCAAAATTATAGACTCTGGAGGTTATAAAGAAATGAGAAAGGCATATTTCCCCACCTCTTCTCTGGGGCCAAGTCTTATTTATTAAGATTACATAATATTCTATTTAGAGGGGTCATTCTTACCTCCTTCCATTCACATTGCCATAGTCATTGCGTATATGGTTTGCCTGGTTCTTTATTTTATATTAGTTCATATGTCTTCCCATGCTCCTCCATATCTTTCATATTGTACAATAACAAATTATCCCCCAAGTACAATATATTCTTGATTTTGTTAAAGATCTTCTCCCATCATTCTTTTTCAAATGAACCACTTTCTAGTCATATCTTTTCTATAGTATTGTTAAACAATTTAAATGTTTTAACCCATGAAGGACTTTGTATTTGTCCTATTAAATTTCATATAATTAATCTTCAATCAGACTGTTAAGACTTTGGAGATTTCAGATCAAGATTGTTGTCCTCTGACAATTTAATTAATACTATTTATACCTTCACCTAAGCCAATAACAAAATTAGGAAATGTGGCAGGGCTAACACCAGAGCCTTATGATACTTCACTAATGACAGTTCTCAAGACTCATATTGATTGACTAATCATAAATCTTTGTGTCCAGATGGTCAACTATTTTCAAAATTTACCTAATGGAATTATCACCCATTAAATATTTTTATATTTCCTGTAGGAGAATGACAGACAAGAGAAGACACTATTTTCATCCTCAGGCAGGTGATCTTATAGAAGTAAAAATAGGATCATATGGTTGTTGTTCAGTCATTTCAGTCATGTCCAACTATTCATGACCCCAAATGGAATTATCATGGCAAAGATACCAGAGTGGATTGCTATTTCCTTCTCCAAGGATTATAGAGTTGAGAGTCCTCTACATTAGGGAATAGAGAATTTGGTTGACTGTACTCAAGGCAATTAAGAAGAGATGAACCAGACATACCATTAAGGACAGAAAGGAAAAGAAGCTGACAAAACAAAAATATTAGACAGATCCATAGAGCATTGAGTTGAATTTAGAAAATATTTGTGGATCACACACAAACACCATAAAAACACCTTGATTGAGAGGCATATAGGTTCATACACATTTTTACCTATGATTTTAGCCAATACTCTGACGGTGAATTTTGAGTTTCAATGACATGTACTATCCCCAATCTTCTCATCCTTCTCTGGATAACTCTCTACCCCCAGTAGAATCGATGTTTTATTAGATTCTTTATCAAATCTACACTACTAAGCTGCCTCTTAGGCAGTTTGTTTCTTCCAGGGTCTCAGTTTCTTTATCAGTCAAATGAAAGCACTGGTGCAGAGGTCATCTAGAAAGACCCTTCCAAAATCTAACAATCTTTTTTTTCTGTTTTTCATATACCAAATTCCACCATATCTCGATTAGACCAAGTCATCTTTAGAGCCTCAAAAAAGAAATGGAAATGATTACCAAATTAGAAAATGGAGCCTTAGAGAGAAAAATTGGAAGGATTAAGGTTGTTTCACCAGAGAAGAAAAGCTTGAGGGCAGAGATATCAGCAATTATGAGAAGGAGTATTCTATATAGAAGATTGAGCCACTGCTCATTTACACTGAGGACTAAAGAAGGTGAAGAGCATTTTTAATTGTAGCAGGGAGGACTCAGACTGGAGGAAAAGAGAACAAGCCAACCAGTTTACAGCCTTTCCTGCTCTGAACCATTGATCTATTACTGAGAGCATGGCTTTTCAGCCTGAGGACAAGAATCAGCAGTAGGCAATACACCATCCACAAAGAATGTATTCTTAAATGAAGCTACTTGCTTTTTCCAACTAGTTGAAATTCTGATTATTCCCTATATAAAATTTTGTTGTTGTCTTGTCATGTATGACTCTTTGTGAATCCTTTGAAAAATTAATGGTTTGCCATTGTTTTCTCCAGCTCATATTACAAATAAGGAAGTGGAGGTCAACAGGATTAAGTGACTTCCCCAAGGTCACATAGCTAATAAGTATCTGAGGCTGGATTTGGACTGAGAAAGATGATCCTTTGTGATTCTAGGACTGGCACTCTATCCACTCTGCTCTCTAGCTGCCCATATTTATCACTATGCCAAATTTTAAATATTGTTTTCCCTATTTCATAGATAAAGAAAGAGAGACTAAGAGAGTTGAAGGGATTTGTCCAAGGTGAAACTGTCCAAGGATAGTTAAAAAAGTTGTGACAGAATTGGGTCTCAAGCCTAGGTCATGGGTCTCCATGTCCAGCTCTATCCACTGAACTGCTGCTTAATCTTAACAAAAGTCTTTCTGTACCAAACTGCTATAGTGCCAGTGATAACTGTTTACTCAGCTTCTTTACTCTCTCTCCTTCTGGGATACAGCTAAGTTTGTTCTAATAAGAGTTTCTTCCCCATAATTTTATAAAATGACAACAAAACCACTCCCAATTGCTAAATTCCTTGGCAGGGAATATTGTCCTAGGTCAAGACCTTTCATTTCTTTCTGTCCCAAACTTTGTATAATACATGTGTGTTCGTTTTGTCTGACTCTTGAGGAAGGAATTAGAATTACCAAATGCAACTTACAAAGAGACATATTCCATCCATATAGGCAAGATCTCCTCATCAACTGTATATTCTAATAATAGAATAGGTTGCACAGGGTAGGAGAAGACAGATCTCAGAGTGAAAAGGAAATTCCCTAGAAAACATGAGAAAAAAAACAGACAACTATTTATGGGGACAGGGTAGTCCAGGGTTTCATAAAGCTTCTGGTAGGAGTTGAATAAGTTGACCTTTGAAGAGTCTGTAAGTTCTATGTAAGGTTCTATTTTTCTTTAACCCGTGTGAAGTGGATTTATATTAAATTAGTTTTTCAAAGTAATTTTATTAAAAAATGCTTGAGAGCAAAGATGTCTACCTCTTATGCTTCTTGGGGAAGAATTTATTCCTTTTTTTTTTGTTTTGTTTTGTTTTGTTTAATTTCAAAGACCAACTCTGTTCAGAGTCTAGCCTTTCTTTGTCTGACCCAGTGACTGAAATGAAATGATTACTAGCACCCAGGGGCCTAAGGGTTTCTAGAAAATACTTTCAGGACTATACTTAGCAATAACGTCATAAAATAGCACTCAGGAGAGAACATTAGTGACTCAATCTGCCCGCCATGGAAGACAGTGGGTTTTCCTCCCAAATAGACCTGTTACTGTGGTTGAAAGAAATGGTGTCAGAAAAGAGCCCTGTGCTTTCTGGTCAGCTGTTGCCTGTCAATTTTTATATAGCTGATGCTCACAATGCCATAAGAAGTAGACACAATTATGAAATGTTTTCATAACAGCCCCTAACCCTGGCACTTCAAGAAAAAAACCTAGTGAGCTGAGAAGGAAAATGGGACTTGTGCAAGATTCAAGTGGTAATTCTTTCCAAGTCCCTGGGGAGGTGAAAAAGGAGCTGAGATCTGGGTTAGGGGATAAAATTGATGAGTCAAGCCTAAGAATGGGGAAGGGATTGTACTGAGAGTTGATATAATCATAATAGTACCCAGTTCTGCTTTTATGATTGCCAGTATAGTAGAAAGGGCATGGGGTGGAGAGTCAAGAGACCTATTTAGGATTACCAGCTTTCATACTTATTAGCTGTGTGGCCATGGGCAAATTACTAGACTTCATTGAGCCTTGATTTCTTCACTTATAAAACAAGTATAATACTATTTCTACTACCTGCCTCACAGGATTCTTCTGAGGAAATGCTTTCTTTCTGTTGTTTTTAGAATTTTATTTTATTTTTTTAATTAACAAGCATTTATGCTCTTTCTCTTCTATCCCCCATCTCCATTTGAGAAAAAAGAAAAATAAAAAAGAGAAAAGGAAAACAAAACCAGCATATAGTCAGGCAAAAATATATTCCCACACTGTGTCCAAAAAATGCAGGTCTTATTCTTCATCTTGGACCTGTCGTCTCTTTCCCAGGAGTTGGGCAATATTCTTCATTATTGATCCTCTGGCATTATGGTTGGTCACTGTATTGATCAGAATTCTTAAATCTTTCAAAATTATTTACCTTTACAATGGCATTTTCCATGTCTAAATTGTTCTCCAGTTCTGTTCATTTCACTCTGTATCATTTTGTACATTTAGATACTTTTTGTAATTTTAGGTATTGTTATTGTAGTTTAGGAATTTCTGGTTATTTTTTTCTTCTCTGAAAACACTTTATCTTTATTTTTTTAAATTTTTATTTATTTTTTAAATTTAGAATATTTTCCAATGTTTACATGATTCTTGTTCTTTCCCTCTCCCCCAAACTCCCTCAACCCGGTAGCCGACACACAATTCTACTAGGTTTTACATGTATCAAGACCGATTTCCATATTATTGATAGTTGCACTAAGGTGATTGTTTAGCATCTACATCCCCAATAGTATAAGAGCGCTAAAAGACTATCTGCCCTTCGATCGAGCCATACCACTGCTGGGTTTGTACCCTAAAGAGATCATAGGGAAAAGACTTGTGCAAAAATATTTATAGCTGCGCTCTTTGTGAAGGCAAAAAACTGGGAAATGAGGGTATGCCCTCCAATTGGAGAATGGCTGAACAAATTGTGGTATCTGTTGGTGATGGAATACTATTGTGCTCAAAGGAATAAGGAACTGGAGGAATTCCATGTGAACTGAAACAAACTCCAGGAACTGATGCAGAGTGAAAGGAGCAGAACCAGGAGAACCTTGTACATAGAGATGGATACACTGTGGTACAATCGAACATAATGGACTTCTCTATTAGCAGTAATGCAATGATCCAGGACAACTATGAGGGACCTAATGAGAAAGAACGCTATCCACATTAAGAGGAAGAACTATGGGAGTAGAAACACAGAAGAAAAGCAAATGCTTGAACACGTGGGTTTCTGGTTATTTTTACGCAGATCCAACTCATACTGGTTTTTTAGAGTTGATTGGTAAATTTTTAGTGTGAATATTTTTCACAAAAATGAGCAAATACTACAAGTCAGGACTTTACTTGTTTTGTTGATTATCTAAACTTAAGAAAGTGATAGAGAAAATGTTAAAAATACTGTATATTTCACATAAAGGTATGTGATATGTACATTTTTTAGAGAAGCAGTTGATAAACATTTATTAGCACATCCTTCTATGAAGAGCTCATGACTTTTGCCCAAAGTGTACATAAGGTAAGTCATCTGGACACTGTTTACCTGAATTTTACCAGGTTTTTTGACAGTGTTTCTCACATTATTATTGTATTTATATAGTTTGATTTGAACAAGATAATAGTACAGGTAGAATTAAGAGATTAGCCAGATGCAGAGTAGAGATTGATAGAACTCTGTGAACCTCACAGGAAGTCTATATGGAGCTTAATGGGATTCTGTCCTTACTTGAATCATCCTGAAGATTCAGTTCAACAAACAGTCTTTAGCACCTACTATTATTCTAGGTGCAATAGACATATCCAGAGTGGGGGGAGGGGGAAATGAAATAGTTCCTGTCCTCAGAGAGCTTTCTACTGGAGAAGGGAAATTGTTGGGAAAAGTATATGTAGAGAGATAAGTATAATTCAAGGTTGGGTGTGAAAAAAGGAATAGGTATCATCAGTTAGAGTGCACTAGTAATATTCGAGAAGAGAGAGGGGCCAGATAGCTGGAAGATTAGAGAAGGCTTCCCAGAAAAGGTAGCATCTGAGCTGAATCCTGAACAGACAAAAGAAACCTGAAAAGCAAGATGAAGTAAATCAGTTTCAGGATAGAAGTCAGTTTATAAAATGCTGGAAGCAGTAGAGGATATATTGAGTTAGAACATGGCTAGTAGTTCAGTTTGACTTGAATATAGCATGTGTGAAGAGGAGTGGTATAAAATAAGTCTAGAAAGATAGGTAAAGGCAGAAACATGGCTTGAAAGATAAGTTGATGAGTTTTTTTTTCATTTTATTTTCAAGCAATAGGAAGCCAGGAGAGGTTTTTGAGCAAGGACCATGCCTTAGGAAGATTCTTTGGGTAGCTATGTGAAGGATGCATTGGGGTAAGCAGAGATAAATCCAAAAGCTATTTTAATATTCCTGAAAGTGGTAATGAGGTTACAAATCAAGACAGTAGCCATATGAAAAGAGAAAAGGGGCCAATGAGAGATATTGTGAAGGTACAGTCACTAACATTTTGATGAGATTTGATATGGTAGAAGAGTGAGAAGTAATGACTTTTGTCTGTGACTTGGATGAAGGTATAGATCCTTATCAACTTTGGGGACTTCATGACATTTAGAGAGATAATTAATACATAGGGTGACAGAACCAGGAAAATCAGATATCTCAGTGGGCTGGAATCATGGATTAAAACTAATAAAATTAAATTTAATAGTGAGAATGTAAATTATTGAACTTGTTAAAAATGCCATCTGTACCAGTATAGGATGGAAGAGATATGGCTAGAAAAGATTCACAGGAAAAGGATTTGGAGGCTTTATGGGCTTCAGGCTCCATGTGAGTCAACAATTTGTTTTGACTGTCAACAGAGATAATATGTACCACCATACGCTGCATTAAGAGAAGCATAGTGCCCCACGCCAGGAAAATGATAGCCCCATTATATTCTGCCCTAGGGAGACTGCATGGGCAGTATTGTGCTGTTATACATTTTGCATCTTAGAAGAAACACTGACCAACTGGACTATGTCCAGAGAAGAATGACATAGGATGGTGAGGAAAAATCAAGACCCTAATTAAAAGGATCCATTAAAAGGAGCTGAGATGAGTAGCCTAGAGGAGAGAAGACTTAGGAAGGTCATGTTAGATGTCATCATGTAAAATGATTATCCATAACAAGGATCAAAGAATCAAAGCTAAAAGGAAGCCAATTTTGGATCAACTTAAAGAATGTAACTAGGAATGACAAAAAATGTAATTGTTTCCCTCTTAAGGTTATAAGTTTCCTATCACTGGAAGTTGCTCATCAAAGACTAAGTGACGATTTACTGTAGAACTTTTGAATGAGATTTGTGATTTTTAGTAAAGAAAAGACTGGAAGACTTCTAGGGTCTTTTAGAATTGTTTGATTTTGTTAAGACTCAATAAGAAACCTTTCCAGATTCACCTTAATGCTAATATCTTCCCTCTGTGAATTATCTCCAATTTATCTTGAATATATATCTTATTTGTATACCATGTTGACATGTTGTCTCCATCATTATACTATGGACTCCTTTAAAGCAGGAACTATCTTTCATCTTTCTTTGTATCTCTAGTGCTTTTCATGGTGTCTACCATCTATTAGGTGCTTAATAAATGTTTGTTGATAGAAAAATAAAAATAAAAGATTCAGAATGTGAGAAGAATCATGAAAACAGTGCAGGTTTTAGCATCAGGAAGACTGGACTGAAATCCTGCTTCAGAATTTACTGTTTAACCCTGGACAAGTCACTTAATTTCTTTTGTTCTCAATTTTTCACCAGTAAAATGAAGGCGTTAGACTAAACAGGCATAGAGATCCCTTTCAGATCTCAAACCCTGTGATTCTTTGACAAATCATTTCTAGGAGGCTGTGATTCTATAACCTGAAACTCATAGAAATGGGTTGGATGGAATTATTTCCTGTTTCAGAAATAGAGATCCAGATCCCATTTTGTTATCTCCAGGGAAAAGAAAGATGACTCCTGGGTAAAATTTGGGCCCTTTCCCTCTCTCTTTGAGCAAATATGCCAATAGTATTTGGGTTAATGAACTGTGCCTTTTAATAAATGGTTCTTATCTTGCTGGAGTCATGCTAAATTGTCAGGATTTTAAATTAACTTAATAGTTTCGTGGATGGTGTTTATTCACTGGTTACTCAGAAAGTGAGCTAGTTACCCAGCCTCTTTCCACCCCTACCCCCATTGAATTTTATGCAACAGTTAGTTTATTCCATTTGAGTTTAAAGGGGAATATTCAGGATTAATGTATAATGCTTCAATACCTCCCCTAATGAACATTTCTAGGCCTATCTTAAACTAAAAGGCAATTATTAATCACCATGTCACTCAGTGTTTGATGAACTGAACCAAGACTCTTTAAAGCCTTATCATGGCTAAGGGCTACTAGTAATACCCACTCCTGCCTCAGGGGGAAGAAAAAGCAAGTCCTCGTTCCTTTACTTCTGACCTTACCCCACTGAATGTATCACATCATGATTGGTTTGAGAGTGAGAATATTACCATTAGTGCCTTCTGATTTCCTCAACTCTCCAACCTCTCCATAGAGTTTTGGTATCCAGCTCAATATTGAATTCTTCTGCAAAGGCTTTGACAATGACAGTGCACAGTCCCTACCCAGAGGCTGCATTGCACCCCACAGCTATTTGCATTTCCAAGGTGATTACCATATAAGAAATCTTATTCCTATTGAAGCATGAAGGGATGTTATGTGGAAAAGAGATTAGATTTATTCTGTGCGACTCCAGAGGGGAGAACCAGGACCTATTAGATTACAGAGAGGGAGATCTAGCTTCAGTAAAAGGAATAACTTCCGAACAATTAGAGTTGTCCAAGAAGAGAATGTGTTGTCTTGAGGTGGTGAATTCCCCATTTAAAGGATCATTTAGGGGTCTGATGGAATTTTATGGGAGCTATTTTAGAATACCATCCATCCACTGGGTAAGGAGTTGCATTTAATTAATCAACATATGAAAGTGATACACTGCAAGCTGATGGAGGTGAGTGGGTGGGAGGGTGTAGAACTAATTTTATTATCCCTGCCCTCAAAGAGCTTATAATCCAGTACCAGGAGATAAAATAGGAACAAAAATAAATATAGTACAAATTAGAATAACATAAGTACATATGATTAGCATAAAGTTAAATGAGATTAAATGAGGAAGGAATAACTTTATGGAGAAAGTGGCATTTGCCTACTTATGGTTCTTTTTGATTCAAAGATTCCAGAATGTCATGATTTTGTCAGCAATACAAGAGTAAAAAAGCAAAATTTTCAAGTGGCTATTTGTATAACATTTAAAGAAAATTACACAGGCTCTGCATCTGCTTGTTTGAAGATGACCGATCTAGGGAGAAAACAGTGACATGGGCAGGTGGTGGAAAAACAGACACCCAACCAAATTAAAACACCCGACTGGCACTTAACAGTCATAATAACTTTTGTCTATTGCTTGAAGTTTAATAAATTAATGGCCTCAATGACTTACAAGATAGGCAGTATACATATTATTATCCTCATCTTACAAATGTGACAACAGGAATCAGTAGGATTGTATGACTTGTCCACAACCACAGAGCTAGCCAAATGTTTGAACTGGGATTAAAACCAAAATCTCCCACCTGCACGCCTAATGATTTCTCTACTGTACTGAGAGGGGAGACAAATTAGAGTAGAGGACAAAAATAAATGCATATTAGTGTTGAGAGTACAAATGCTTTCACATTTTCATTTACCATTTAGCTTCTTCATTTGAATCCCTAACCAAGGTGCCTAAAAAATGCTAAAAAGAAATGTGAGCCTTGTTATTTAGACACAGGAATGCTTTGGGTTTGTGCCCCGTAGGAATAGGAAGTTTCTTCTCTCTGTTGTAACCAACTCCACTAGCCTGCTGGGAACTGCAGGTGCCCCAAGCCCTGGGGCAAGGCCTTTAAGTTGAGTGAGGAGAGCCAGAAGACAGAGCCTGGGCATTCTCAATTTTTCAGCTGGTCCCTGAGAGGGTGACTGCTGAGCAGAGCTGTGACCTTGGGAAGGTCAGCCTGGCATTTGAAGTGGTGCCGACAGCACGAGGGCAGGATGCGCAGCATCAGCCATAAAGGAAATATTGTATATAAAAGATAAGTTTTCCCTTTCTTCTGGAAGAGGCACAAGGCACTCAGTTCATTTTGCATTCATAAAGTCTTCCACTGGAAACGCCTTTAAGTACTGCTGAGGGAGGCTTGAAGAAACATGTTGGGGAGTCAAATGCACATCTCCTTGGGCTTCCTTTCATCTGCCTCAAAAAACACATTCTCTTCTAAAAAATAATAAAGTATCTCTCCTTACATCTCCCCTGCTAAAAATGCTAATCTTTTTGTTAAACAATATCAGCCTCCCATGATATGAACTTTGTCAATTAGTAGAGGAATTGGGGAGAATACCAAGGCCAGTACCTCAGTCCTCTTGAATGAAGTCAGGGTTTCCGGGTCAGAAAGGCAATGTGTAGAAGGACAGTTACAATAAGAGATTATATGTGAGTTGCTTGGCAATTAGTCCGGGTACGGTCAGGAAACACATAGGATTGTAGATTTAGAAATAGAAGGCAATTTAGATTATCTAGTCTAATTTGTCCTTTTACAAGTGAAGAAACTGAGACTTGACTTAAAAGATTTGCCCAAGACCAATACTATTGTGTAACCTTAGGTCACTTAGTTTCTGTGTCTTCCTATACCTAATAAAGAAAGGGGAGTTGTATTGAAGTCCTCTGATTTCCTTTTCAACTCTAAATTTATCCTATGGTCACACAGATAGTTAGTAACCCAGGCAGCATTTAAGTGCAGGTCTTTGGATTCCAACGGCCAGCTTTCTAGAACCCTGGTCTACAACAGCATCCTCACTTTGTAATTGCTGCAGGGATAAGCCTCCCAAAGTAAAGCTCTTATCAGATCCCAGAAATGTTTCCTTTGGTGAGAAGAGAATTGGAGATAAAAGTTAGGACCCCTGCTTTTAAGTGCTTTGGGGACTTGAAAACTAGCCCCTTTCCCCAACTGGGCTTTGTCCTCATTGCTCCATGTTTGTTCTCAAGTTGGAGAAATGTTATAGCAATAAAGTTGTCTGGGAAAGGAGGAAAACTAAGAATATTAAGCTCCTATGATTTTCATCTTCCATGACCTTCTGTGGCTATGTATCAAAGTGAGAGAGTGGAAAAAACTCTGAAAGGGAAAATAAAATTAATATATACATATATACAAATGCATATATAATAAGCACATAAAAAGACATGTGCATGAGTATATATGCATATATATTGCAAGTGAAACTTTTAATTTGTATTTATTATTAGTGATTTGAGGCCATCTTTCAAATCGTTATGATAAAGAATCAATTATTTCTATCATTTTTGATCACAAAACTTTTTAGGAACAGTGTCTATGTATCCCAACCAAAACACACACATACAAACACGCAGACATACACACCAGCAAAAGGCAAAAGGGGGCAGCTGGGTAGCTCAGTGGAGTGAGAGTCAGGCCTAGAGACAGGAGGTCCTAGGTTCAAACCCGGCCTCAGCCACTTCCCAGCTGTGTGACCCTGGGCAAGTCACTAGACCCCCATTGCCCACCCTTACCACTCTTCCACCTATAAGACAATACACCAAAAATTAAGGGTAAAAAAAAAAAGGCAAAAGGGACAAAACATGGAAAAAAGCTAGTGTTAGAGGGGCTACTGGAAGATGGAACTGTGAACTAGTATAATCACTCAGAACTATAATTTAGAAATATTTGCAGGAAAAAAAGGAACTATTTTTTTGTTTTGTGTTTTCTTTTGCAACATGGCTAAAATGGATATGTTTTGTATTACTGCACATGTATAATCTATATCAAATTGCTTGACTTCTCAAGTAGAGGAGAAGGAAGAGAATGAGGGAGGGAGAGATTTTGGAACTCAAAAATTAAAAAAACAATGTTAAAAAATTTATTTACATATAATTTAGAACTGGGCAACTTAGCAAACCAGCTGACATTACGACTGAAGTCTAATAGAGTATACAACACTTCTTATCTATAGTTAGCCCTCTCTCCAGAGAAAGGAGGAAAATATCTTCATCTTTGTTCTGGGGTCAACATTGTACATTATAATCACATAGCATCTAGCTTATAAAAGTGTTCTCTTCATTAATACATTTGTAGTCTGTGTCTGTTGCTTTCCTGTTTTTGCTTATTTCTGTTTTAATTTATACTAATCTTTCAGTATTTGTTCTCAGTAAAATTTAAGCTTCTTGAGGACAGGAACACTCTTATTTTTGTTTTTGTAACTCTAGTGCCTAACAGTTTCTGGTGTTGCAGTCACTGTTGATTGATTTAATCTGAAGTCATCATAGTCATCATTTCTTATAATAATTTAGCATAATTTTCTTCACAATTCTCCAATAAGTGGAACCTTACTTTGTTTACACAGACAGGCCGATTTAATGGACTCACTCTATCTTCAACCTTCAGAGGGACAGATGCCCAGCAGCAGGTTCTCTGGGTCAAAGGCTGTGAAATTTACTTTTCTTATTTCTTCTTTCCTTCCTTCCTTCCTTCCTTCCTTCCTTCCTTCCTTCCTTCCTTCCTCTCTCTCTCATTCCAGAAATGACAATGGAGTAAAAATAAAAGAGATCGAAAAATAATTTAAACAAAAGACAATAGGGAAAAAAAAGAGGAAAACAGTGGCCAAGAACCAAGAACCATACTTTCGATTTCATATTAGTTAGACTTGTGATGATTTAGTAATTCAACCTGCGGAAGGTCTTTCTCTTCATCTGCACAATTGAGAAAATGAAGTCTTCCCTGTGACTTCTCAGAATTGTTGTGACCAACTATATGAAAATATATATGAAAGTTCTCTCCAAACTTTGATGTGTCACATAGCTGTAGTTATTAATAACCATTGTAATCAGTCAGTGTGCCATCTATAAGGTGGTTTGGGGGTTTCATTCTTTATTTGAAGGAGTTAGTTATTCTCCCAATGTGATTGTCTTCCAAGCCCTAAAATGAGTTAGATCATCAGTAGATCATCAGTAGCTTTAGTGTGAATATAGTCCCCTAACCCACTCACAGGAGAAAGTGGAAAGGGGAATTTCCAGATAGAAATAGTTTGTGGCACTATGCTAGGCTTTCTAATTGATTGGGAGCTTGGTGGTGTTCAGTGGGAGATGTTGTTCTGAGAGTAGGAGTGACTAACTTGGAGAAGGATGAAAGGCGTGCACCCTGGGGACTTTGGTTAGGGAAGAGTATTGCTCTGTTGCTATTTAACTGAAGGGTGTGGTTTTGATGACCACAAATCTCTGATGAGAATGGGGAGCCCTTAACATGTAAAGCCAGATGTCTAAGAACACCAGGAACAAATTCATGCATTTTTAAACATCAAGGAAATCAGAAAGCACTTCATTTCTCTCCTCCTTCCCCAATTAGTGCACTGAACAGAGCCCTGAGGACAGTTTTATGCAGAAAGGGAACCAAATACTATGTAGCATTTTTCTTTTCTTGTTGTTTTTTTTAACTCTTGCCTTCTATCTTAGAATTGATACTAAGAATCATTTCCAAGGCAGAAGAGTTGTAAAGGCTAGGCAATGGAGCTGAAGTGACTTATTCAGTGTTATAACTGGGGTCACATTTGAACCCCGTACCTCCCTTCTCGAGGCCTGGCATTCTGCCCACTGAGCCACCTAGGTGCCCCAGAATTTTTCTTGTTTGTATGAAATTAACTTCTATGGAAACCCAAAATGGCCAAGTTGGAAAACAAAGCTAACTCTTTATTCCCAAACAATGTGTTTCTATTGGGCTCTTTCTCTAGGAAAAACTAGCCGAGATAGAACAGGTGCCATGGTTCTCCTTGTCTGTGGAATGCTGATAGCTTACTTTGCGAGATGAAACATCTGATAAGAATAGCATATGAAGCTTGCTGCCTTCTTCTGTTCTTGAGCCTGGAAGAAAGAGTGAGGTAGATATCCAGGACAGGAATTTGAAGTGTCTTCAGAATATGGCTTTGACTTCAGGGACTTCTCTGAATCTAATCCTAATAGAAACATGTGTGAGGAATTGGGCCCCTTGAGGTACCTTAGCAAACCATTAACTTAGAGATCTCATGCTATACCATGAGCACCCCCTCCTGGCATTTTGATTTCATAAAAATTAACTTGATTGTGATAAGAGAAGGGTGGCCTTCTTTATCAATTTACCTCTTAAATCATAGTGGATCACATTGTTGATCAGAATCCTTTAGTCATTCAACATTGTTTATTTTTATTGAATTTGAACAATAGAAGGATTTGTTTTTCTTGACAACACATATTATGAAAGCATTTTTCCACTGGTGAGAAGGGATGGAGAAAGAGAAATAAATGCATTTTTATTTGAAAAAGAATGAAATTTAATGTAAAAAGAGGGGAGGCAAAGAAGTAGTAGGAGAATAAAGGAGTAAGGGAGCATGGAAAGAAGGAAGGAAAGAAAGATCCTTCTTGTATATACATTTTACAATCCCAAGCAAAATTAGTGAGTAGGTGACCTAGGCACATGTGACTTTGCCTTCCACAATTTAGCCATTTTTACCTAACTCTCAGTCCCTCCCCAAACACACACACACACACACACACACACACACACACACACACACACCACCACCACCACCACCATCACCACCACCACCACCACCACCACCACCACCACCACCACCAACAACAACAACAACAACAACAACAACAACAACAATCTCAGCAGCATATGTATTATGGAAATAAATGCCGTGAGTGGTCTTATTGTAGGAGTTTTAGGGAAGAGGATTTTGGCTCAATGTAAGGACATTTGGAGCTATTCAACAATGAAACAGACTGCCTAGTAAAGAACTGAGTGCCCCCTTACTAGAAGTTTTCAAATAGAGACTAGATGATAGTCAATCAGAGATGGCATTCAAGAGATTCCTTGTATACCAGGTAGGAGATGCCTTATATGGCTATACACACACACATACTCCCTTTGCCATCTAGCATTCCATCATATATAACATTTATGATATATCACATAGGTGTTCATATCTATATGATATATCAGTATCAATATAGACATGTGATAAAGGGCTCAGTCTTGAGACAAAAAGACGAAAGCTCAAATAGACCTCAGACATTTACTAGTTGTGTAACCTTAGGCAAGTTACTTAACCTCTGTCTGCATTAGTTTCTTCAACTGTAAAATGGTTGCATTTTCTCATAGGGATGGTATGAGGATCAAATGAGAAAATAGTTGGTATAGCCCTTTTATGGCTAGACCACAGTAGACAATAAATACTTCTTTCCTTCCTTCATTATATTGATCAAAAATTTCCTCCCTGCAGCTTCTATTTATCCTCATCCTTTTCCCTGAATCGATCCTGAATAAATCTACTTCATATTCTATAAGATATGTCTTCTAATATTTGGAGACTGCTTTCATGTCTCCCCTCTTTCTCACCTCCATATCATTTCCATAGATAAAGAAAAGCTCAGCAGGAGAAGATAGAGGAAAATTCCATGGAAAACCCCTGGAGTCAGTATAAAATACTTGGGAATCTACCTGCCAAGACACACCCAGGAACTCTATAACACAATTAAAAAATTATTTTCATGGGAACAAAGAAAGATCTGTTTTCTTCTCTGGTCTGTCTCTAGTTCCTTTAACTAATTCCTTGTCAAAATGGTTTCTATACCATTAGAATTATTTTTGATTTGTCAGTGTCTATCTTAATGTGTGGTGCCTGGAACTGAATACTCTATTGAAGATGCAGTCTATGAAGTAGGATCATCTCTTTTCTGCTCACTCATACCATGGACAATAATAATTTATTCTCAGTTTACAGTGGTTGTCTTTTTGTAGAAACTGTGTCTCATTGTTGACTCACATGGAATCTGTGGATAATTATAATTTCCAGAACTTTTCTATATTACTTATTGTTCTTGAACATGATCTTTTATAGTCATTTCTGTGTACTTGTTTTCTTTAATCTAAATACAATATTTTATCATTTTTTGTTTCTGTTAAATCTCAATGTTGAGGTCTCTGGTGGAAAGCCTAAAGGACCTGTGTTTGGCCTTGTGATATTTAATATTTTTATGTTTTGATAAAGACATAGATGACATGATCATCAAGATTAGAGCTGGCAAAGCTAGGAGTAATAATTAGAACAATTAATGATAATAGTTGGAATCCCCAAGAAAGATCTTAATAGGCTAGAGCATTGGGTTGAATCCAATAAGACAGAATGTAATATGGATAAATGCAAAGTCACACTTGGGTTCAAGAAATCTGCTTTATAAGTGTAACAATGAGATAGAATAGATTAGCAGTTTTTCCAGTAAAAAACAAAACAAAACAAAAACAAGATCTGAGGGTTTTAGCAGACTCCAAACTAAAAAATAATTTAGCAAATGTGAAATGATAGCCAACAAAAAGACTATGTGGGCTGCGATAAGAGGAACAGTTTCTGGGAATAAAGAAGAGTATGGTAATTCTGAATTCTGCCCGTGTTAGATCAACCTGCAGTACTGAGTTTAGTCTTGGGTGTTATAATTTAGGAAGGCCATTGATTAGTAGAGTGTCCCTAGGAGGACAAGAAAGGAAGAAAGGGGGCCTTAGTCGATATCATATTAGTATCAACTAAAAGAATTGGGGATGTTTATTCTGGAGAAGAGAAGACTTTGATGAAGCAGTATATGGTCACTGTTTCCAAATATCTGAAGATTTATCAAATGGCAAAGGAATTAGACTTGTTTGGTTTTGCCTGCAAAGGCAGAATCAGGAGGAGTGGGGAGGAAGTTTTAAGGAGAAAAATATAGGTTTCATGTCAGGGAAAACTTCCTAACTATCGTAGTTGTCTCAAGGTATAATGGATTGTTTTTTAATTTTTTTTAAATCCTTACCATCCATTTTGGAATCAATACGATGTATTTGTTTCAAAGCAGAAGAGCAGTAAGGGCTAAGCAATAGGGGTCAAGTGACATGCCCAGAATAGCACAATAAGAAAGTATGTGAAGCCAGATTGGAACCTAGCATCTCCCATCTCTAGGCTTGGCTTTCAATCCACTGAGCCACCTACCTAGCCCCTCTAATGAGTTATTTTAGGAGGTCAGAAGGTTTCCCCTCACTATAGTTCTTCAGGAAGAATCTGGATAGTTGGCCACTTTTCAGGTATGTTCTTTTGAAACCTCCTTTCAAGAGTGAGTTGAACTAAATTGTCCACTGAGGTCCCTTTAACCTTAAAACAATTTTTTTTGTGATCATGGGAACCATTGTTTCAGCCTCACAAGATCATTGTAAATCTTATCCCATTTTCAATGCATTAGTTATCCTTCCATATTTTTTCAAATAAAAAAGAAAAAGAGCATGGGCATGTATATCTGAATATCTGGTGAGGCCAACAAGAAGATTTGGGTTCAAAATTGTAACATTCATAATTTAATAGATAAGCATGACCTAAGAGACTAATCAACAACTGGAGAAAGGAAACTTGGGATAGTGTCATCTTGTTTCTTAGAGATTTCTCTGGAAGAATTTGATTAAAATCTTGCAAAGAGGGAGAAGAGTAGTCAGGATTGATTTCTGTAGGGTCTTGCTTTTCTGTTGACAGGCTTTACCCTCATTCATTAGGATACTGCCCCAAGAATCAGCTACCCACATGCAAATATCTAAGTTCCCTTTTTGATCTCATCCAGTGAGCAAGAACCTTGCTTCATAACATGTAAACCAAGTTAGGAAAGGGGCAGGATCTGGGATGAATTAGATTTACTGTAGCAAATAAATTCTCAAAACATGTAACAAAAGCAAAAAGACTTGTTTAATTCCCCCAAATAATTGATAGTAGTTAATTTGTTTGCTGAATAATGTGACATAAGTGTACATGTGCTTGATCTGCTCTTTCTTGCTCCTAAGTAGAGCATTTGTGCTCAGCTTGTTGAGTTAATAAAATGTTCAAAGTGGTTTCAAGAAAGAATATCCTACTAATTACAGCAACTGGAGCTAATGCTATGTGGAGATTCCATGTTATTTATTTATTTCTTCATTCATTCATTTGCTTATTTATTTATTTCTTCATTCATTTCTCTATTCACACACTCATTTGTTAATTTATTTAGTCACCCATCCATTTATTGATTCAATCATCTATCTGTCCATTCATTGATTCCATCATTCATTATATTTGTTCTTTCATCTATTCACTCATCCGTTCATTGATCCATGCATCCATTCATTTATTAATTCATCCATTTATTTACTTACATGCCTATCCAATTCAGCTATTTATTTTAAAGTCTCACTAACAGGAAGAATATTCTTTAAGGTTTGATTTGACCAGAGGACCATCGGAACAAGAAGAATCATACAAAGATTCTCTGATTCTGAGCAGTGCTTTCCCTTAGCACAGTTGGAGAGGTCTTGGGTCAAAGCAAGGTTTAAAAAATTAAAGACTTGGCAAAAATGTGTGTGCTGAGTTTGGGTGATGTTAAGGCAGATGTCTTGATGTCTATTCCTGGAGCTGGTAGTGTGATGCGGGGACACATCCCCTCCCTTTCCTAAACCTAACTCACATTTGCTAAGGCAATAGGTACTAATAGTTTTGCTCTAGCATATGAGGTCCTGGGTCAAACTGGCAAAGAAGATAGTATCAATGCTAGAAGAGAAGGGGAGGGTGGGGAAATTGATGGTACTGCCTCATGAGCTCAGTGCAGAAACCATTGCATGCAAAAGATTGTTATCAATGCTAGCAAAGTAATTAAAATGTACTAATCATTTCCCACAATATTTATGTATTGAAAGTAATTCCAACTGATTGCCTTTAAATAGCATTTTATTCTGTTTCAGTAATAAACTGTTGTGAGCATGCTTCTTTTTGCTTCCTAGAACTCCCAGCCCACCCACTGTGGTAATGATACCCAAGAGGACACATCCCCCCTCTTAGATCACAAGTTCAGAGTTCTTCTACTAAGCTAGGGCTGAATCTTTCAATAAAATTTTTAAAATATGATCCCTCAGCTTTTCTCTCCCCAGATCCAGGCAAGCTTTCTCTGCCACCAATTTGGGGCTTCTGAGCATCTTCTAATCTCAGTATATTTTCCAAAAAGATTAAGAATGTGTTTTTTTTTTACTGTGCTCACTTTGTTACCACAGCCTTCGAGTACCAGTCATCCAATGAAATTAAGACAGACAAACAAAGAGCTGGGTTGCAAAACCCTGGTATTTTATTAAAAAATATATTGTTTACAGCAGTAGTAGCTTTTGATGTTACGTGTAAAACAGTCTGTTCCTACAGTGCAGGCAGCAGGCTCTTGGCAGTCCAGGCCACTAGGGACAGGCAGGAAACATTTCAGAGATGTAGGGAGGCAGCAGAAAGAAGTCCGGATTGCCATTGCAGTGTTCTAGCTGGGAAAGAGAAAAACAGGAGGGAAAACAGGAGATAGGTTCCACCTTGGCAACTAGGTGAAGAAGTCTCTCCTCTAGAAAGATGGAGGTGGATGTTAGTGTAGAAAGAACCTAGGTCCCATGGCTCCAAACTCAGTGTTGTTCCCATGAAACCATTCTGAGGATTCAGAAGATCTGTGTTCTAGTATGTGTACTCTCACTACCTGTGATAATGTCTCTGGGTCATGTTTTCCTTAACAGTATAGGAAAGGGTTGTTTTAGATGATTTCCCAAGTGCCTTCCAAGTTCCTATTATAAATATATATGTATATTATTGATATCTTTTATTTTTATATCCCCTATATATCTCCCTGTACCTCCCCTCCACTCTTCAAGAGAGGGATCCCTTAAAACAGAGAAAAAGGAGAAAGAAGAGAAAAAGAATCATTTAAATATATAGAAAAATAAGACATTTATTTCATGTGCCACACCCATGGATCATTCCAGTTCCCTTCTCTCTAAAGAAGAGAAGACAAAAATATCTTCTCATATCTCTTTTTTGGGGACAAAATTGTTCTTTTAAAAAATTCACAGCATTCATTTTAAGTTCCTTTGTGGTTGCTGTTCTGTCCATTTACATCACTGATTTTTTCTCTCTCTCTTTCTCTCTTTCTCTCTCTCTCTCCTCCTCCTCCTCTTCCTCCTTCTCCTCCTCCTCCTCCTCCTTCTCCTCCTCCTCTCTCCCCATATACATATATAGATATACACCCATATAGATATGTATATCTATATGGGTGTATATCCAGATCTAGGTATATAGATATACAGTCATTATGTCTGTATCTATATTATATCCCAGGCTCTCCTTCCAGTTCTAACAGGAAGTGATTCTAGTTACAGGGTCCATAGAAATAAAAAGGGAGCAAGAGACAGTGAGGATATCAGGCCCTATGAACCAAATGTAGAATTTTGTATGGGGAATATTTATAAGTCTACTGTAAAACAAAACTCTTAGAGGCTTGTTCTCTGCTGGAGAAGGAGAAATGAGGTAGTTCAGAGAGATTACCTTTCCAGTCTTATTATCTATAACTCCTAATCATGTACACTAGGGTCCAGCCATACTGACTTTCTTTTTTTAAACCCTTACTTTCTGTTTTAGAAGCAATACTAAACACCAGTTCCAAAGCAGAAGAGCAATAAGGATTAGGCAATTAGGATTAAGTGACTTGCCCATGGTCACATAATTAGGAAGCATCTGAAATCATATTTGAACCCAGAACCATCTGTGTCCAGGCCTTGCTCTCTATCCACGGAGCCACCTAAATTCCTATTACACTGGATTTCTAACAGTGCTCTATATTCATGTACTCCATTCCCTGTTCCTCTGTTCCTCAGATGCTTGGAATGTACCCCATTCTCCCCTCCAATTCTTAGGATCACTTCCTTTTTAAATTAGCTTATATCTGTTTTGTATATCTCATTTATATGTATATGCAGTGTCTCCTCTGATTGAAGGCTTTCATGGGCATCTAGCTCAGTGTCCGGCACATAGTCACCACTTATTATGATTTTGTTGTTTGATTTATCACCAGGCTTTCTCAGCAAGAAGTTCCAAGCCTAGGTTTTCACCATGCCTAGAGCTGGCATAGAGTCCCATTACCCACAGGACCATTTCCTTTGCCCAGTATCCCCACCTAGAGACATATATTTGGGAGTCCTCATTAATTAATTAAATCATTCTTTAAAAGAGGCTACATTAATATAGTGTTTTGAGGTTTACAAAGTATTTTCCTCATTGCAAACAAGGAAGTGTGCATTATTGTGCTTTTTTGAGATTGGAGAGGTTTGTTGATATGTCTGAGGTCATGTAACCTGTTAGTGACAGAGCCAGGAAGGAAAATCTGTGCTTGTAATTTCCAATCTGATACTATTTCTAGTAAAACATGATCATACTGTCAAAAATGAGCCATCTTGCTATATCATTAGATAGAAACTACTTGACTGAGGGGTGTGAGTCTCGATGCTTGCCCACCTCATTGAAGGAATCCCTTTCTGACCTTCATGTATTCCCAATAGGAATACACATTAATTTCCATAGGATCCTGCAAAGTCATATCTTCAGGGAATTTACACAGTCAGATTTCCCTGCTTTGCTAAAGCCAGCGAGGTCAGTATTTCCTAAGGTGATCTGGTCATATAGATCATTGCCTTTAACACTCCCAGGAGCCATACTGGCCCCTTGCCAAGACTCCAGTGGACAAATCTAATCTGCATGAACATTTGCATGAATCTGCATGTGCCTTTTACAAGTGATCAATGTAAGTATATATTTAGTATCCCTTTCCTTCTACCATTTAGCTAAATTTATCCTCAATCTCTCTCTCTCTCTCTCTCTCTCTCTCTCTCTCTCTCTCTCTCTCTCTCTCTCTCTGTCTCTCTGTCTCTCTGTCTCTGTCTTCCTCCCCCACATTAGGATGCCTTTGCCATCCTGTCTCCAGTATTACCCTTCTTTCCCATTCCCAAATAGGGAATATCATGACTGATGCTTACATTACTTTTGAGTTACATAAGGCCATAAGGCTGGGATTACCCGCTGTTTCCTTCATAGGATCATAAAGTTAGATCTGGGAAGTCATTTCATCTAACCTCTATATTTTACAGATGGGGAAACTGAAACTAAGATTGGTTATTACCTTGACTAAGCTCACATAAGTAAAAAGCAAAAGAGGTGGGTTTTGAACTCCAGAGTCCAGTTTTCTTTCTATTAAGTCACAGTGCTTCTCTGCTATGACTTGAGGCTCTCGAATCCTACTTCTTACTGCTAAAGTTGGTAGTCAAAATGCCCAGGAGTTTATCATGGGGAAAATCAGGAAGTATCCATGCCATGAAAGATCTCAAGATGTAATTAGTCATTTTTTTCATAGAAGAGCCATACCAATTAGGAGGTTTATCTAAGGAATGAAATCTTGATAGAAATTAGGGCAAGATTATAGAATTTTAAAGCTGGTTGTGGAGTCCAATAAAAGTGAACTACTTTCATCGTTGTCAATCTTTTCAATCATGTTTGACTCTTTGTGACCCCCTTTGGGATTGTCTTGGCAAATATACTGGAGTGGTTTGCTATTCCTTTCTCCAGGTCATTTTGCAGAAGAGGAAACTGAGGCAAACAGGGTTAAGTGGTTTTCACAGGGTCACACAGCTAGAAAGTGTCTAAAACTGAATTAGAACTCAGATCTTCCTGACTATAAGCCCAGTGTTCTACCCACTGGGCAACCTAACTGCCCAATGAACTCCTAGGCTCCCCAATTAATAAACATTAAAGCCTGAATTAGAAACTTGTCTCCTGATAGCAAGAGAATAAGAAGAGTCTTCTAGATCTTCAGTTCAGGGTTATTTATATTATTCCATACTGGATTCTTCATTTCCCCCCAGCATTTCGGTTGCTCCCTGTGAGGTTGTGGATTTAAATTAGATTTTTTTGTTCTTATTTTTAAACAATCAACTCTCTCTGTGTTGTGTGTATGTACATAGGTGATGGAGGAGGAATGTGCTGTACTCAGCATTATAGAAGCAACAACATTAGGCAGGATCTTTGCTCTTAAGATTGTGTGGAGCATCCCATCCCTCTCTTTCTCAACTCTGGCCAGCAAGGGTATATCTCTGTGCTGTCCTGTACGATGTTCTCTCATTCCCTTACAGTAAGCCAGGGAGAGAAGCAATGTGGGAGGAAGGGGGAGGGAGAGGGACCAAGGTTTGAAATGAAAGTGAGCTTAACCTTCAAGCTCATCATTTTTCAGCATCATTATTTCACTTGTTCATTCTCTGCATTTCTAGAACTGCTGAGTAAGAGGCCAAGAAAACCTTTGAAAAATGCACAAGGCTACCCCTCCCCTCCCTCAGCAAACACTGCCTCCCTGTCCTGCTGCCTCTAATGTTTGCTGATGACTTCTTTCCCCTTCATCATGCTGGGGAATGAACTGTTGGTCTCCCCAACTGGGCTTTAGTTGCAAATAAAGCCAAATCAATAACTATAGAGAGACGCAGAGTCAGCCCACTGACTCTGGCATGGAGAACTTACTGGACAAATCCTGAACTCCCATTTCTATGTTAGAGATGATACAAAGATACAGGTCCCCCTTTCCAAATATGCATCCAAATATGCTATAATATAGTAATATGTATATATGGGAGTGTGTGTGTATTGTACATGAAAGGCTCATACATAAGGAAGTCTCACAATCATCTGATCACATATCCTTGACACAAGGTACGTTTAACATGATGTAGCAAATAGAATGCTGGACTTGGAGAAAAGAAGACCTGGGTTCAAATCCACATCCTGATCTTACTAGCTAAGTGACACTAGGCAAGTTATGTAATCTCTGAGAACTTTAATGTATTCATTGGTAAAAAAGAGAAAGCTATATTAGATAGTCTTCTGAATCTAAATCCATAATCCTCTATACCTATGTCATTGAAATTCCTATAACATTTGACCTAAAGACAGGAAGAAAGCGACATAAACCTACAATAGAGAGTTTCATTTCTTGGAAGATCCATAGACAACTTTATCATTAGACCCATGGCCTTATTTCTACCGGGTAGAAGAACATTGAACTAGGAGTCAAAACATCCTACCCTAGTAGAATTTAAGCTCCTCAAAGGCTGGTGCTAATTTCTGTTGAAAACTGATTAATCTGCTCTATGTTCCGGTGTCCTCTTCCATAAATAGCTGAGGTTGAACTAGACTTGCAGAACTATGAGACTCAGGCTGCAAAAGTCTCCAGTGAAGTGGGGAACTTGATAAATATATAATTGGGAAATGTTTAACAAAAATACATAAAACTATAATGGAATATAAATAATGTTAATTTGTGATTTTCTAAATCAATAATCATTCTCATTTGTTTTCATTTGAGCTCAACACCTGAGGCTCTAAAGGAACTCTAGGATTTCTTTTAGCATTATGTTCTTCAATATTCTATTTTCTCTAAGAACCTGTATATTCCATCTCTTTTTTTCAATGGTGACCCCTCCAACACACACATAAACACTTACACACACATACACATACACACAATCACCACTATCATCAGATTCATCACCACATCATGCTACACACATCTCATATACAGACATACACATTCAATGTTAGTTTATATTTCTGGCTACTTTTACCTACTTGTTTAAACTGAACAGAAGCAAGAAGCCACAAATAATGAAATAGCATTCATTCCACCAAGAGGAGTTCCACATTTTTAAATATGAGAAACTGCATTTTCTCCTCCGGCAGTGATAGAGCAAAGCCCACACATTCCTCTGACTTCAGGCAAAATTTTGATCGTGTTTTATTTTGGGATAGAGAACATTTTAGTGCTAATGAAGGTAACCTACTCTTTGGAAATTAGAGGGGTTGGTTTTGTTGGCCTAGTAAAGAAAGTTAAATTTCATCAGTTTTGGAGACATTATCAAATGAGATAACACGTATTAACCACAGCACATGGAAAGTACTATGTAAATGTTATTGTTATTGTTACTATTATTATAAGTTAAGAGTTGGTAGGAATTAAGGAAAGAGTCCTTAGACCATAAGAAATCTCATAGTTACATGTAACCTTTTCGTAAGTTGGATAAAAACTTAATCATGGAAAAAAATAAGTAATTCTTTAGCTTTAGCAGTGCATGGCATGATACAAGACACAGTGGGAGAGTGGAGCAGGTGTATTTATATTTTTTGGCATGTGCTAGATGGGCTTCAGGCAGCCGGCTTGGAGTCATGCCCGTCTGCCACATGAAGTGTCCATTGTCTCATGCCCATCTTCTCTTGAGCAGTCCTTCTTAATGGACAGGGACTGAGAATGACCGTTCCTTTTACCAGCTGGACCCTGATATTCATGCCACAATCACATATCTGAAACACAGCGGAGCCCAAAGAATCGAAAGCTCCTATCCAGGAATTAATCAGGTCAGCATTTCATGTTACCAACAACCTCAAGCTCCTTTTGGCCTTGGGAGTGGTTTCCTACTGAGAGATGTGACCTGAGTGTGCAGTCCCCCTAGGAATTCTATAACTATACTGGAAACCTTTCTCAGAGGAAATGAGTCCTAGTGTCACTGGCTAAAATTTTTGGCACTGGGATGAAGTTGATGTTATTCATTGCTTAGCCCATTTCAAGTCTCCTTCATTCCCCCACCCCCTTCATTGGATCTAGGATTTATTCATTGTCTTTCATCCTGATGAGGAAATATCACTTACCAAAATAGATCAGCACTGGCTTTGCAATTTATAATCATAGAGGGCAATCAGTGAAAGAGTGACTTTCCCAGGACCACACAGCCATGACTCAAAAGCAGGTCTTTGTGACACCAAAACCAAATTTTTATCGACTATGTAATTGCTGACACTTAGCATATCAGCATGGGGATTCTGAAGGACTCTTAAAAAAATTAAAGTCAGAGAATCAAGAGAAGGAAGGGCCTTCAAAGGACTTTTGGTGCATCCTGCTGTCTCTCGTCAGGACTGAATATATTAATCTATCAAATTCTAGCAGCCTGGAGTCAATTTCTGTTCTCAAAGCCTCTGTAGAAAAGGATGTGCTGCAATAGCTTGTTCAGTGCCGTTAAGCCTTTGCCATTCGGAAGTCCTACTTTGTGCCTCTCTTAAATCTTTCCTACAGTATGAGACTTTTGGGAAAGGGGCCAAAATAGAAACTTGGGGAAGCAGCTGGGAGCCTTCAGGGGATTTAGCTACAGATTTCCTTTTCTCTTTTAATGGGATCTTATTTGAGTTATTGGCAATTGAGAGGGTTCAAATCTCTGACCAAGGAGAATTTTTTCCATCCAGACAGCTCTCGGTTTGTCTTGAAGTTCAGCTGGGAGGTAGAAAGAGAGCTGCGACTTTATCCGGCCTCCTTTGCCACATGACTAGACTGATGGAGACCTTTAAATGTCAACAAAGCAATTTTTAATGGAATTCAGAGCTCAATGGGAAGCTGGTATCAGGCCTCTGATGTTAGAGGAATCATATGAACCAAATGGCTTGTTCCATTCCAGCAGAGGCATTCTGTATGGGCTGGAGCCAGAGCCTGCTGCAAGGCATTATCAGTAAGGAAACATCGAGTTGTGGTAATACAGGCTGGAAGCTATCACTGCAGATCTCTATCGAAGTAGCAGAGGTCTGACACCACCTCCTGATACCCAAATCCCCTTTCGTTTCTCACCTTTCACTCACTGAGGTGGGCGCTCTGCTTTCCAAGACTGGTCTGGGAGAGAATGGGACCAGCAGGAGCCGGGATAAAGCAGGCAGCCATTCTAAACAGACTGAGGTGGGCTTGGGGATCAGGAGACAAGGCTGCCCACCACTTACTGAGCCCACCCATTTAGACACCAGAATGAAATGATCTCCTTGTTTGTCTCCTGTGCAAAGCCAAATGCCTGCTCCCTACAAGGAGCCCTTTGCAGAGGTTAGAAGAAATGAAACCGAAATAGAGATTTCCCTGGTTGGTCTATCGATTCGCTATTAAATTACAAGAAAGGAAAACAAATCACCAAGGTCTGGCCCGGCTGTCTGCCAGGTCCTGTGTTTTATGTATGTGCAGACGTGGGGACATACTTGTGGAGCAGATAGGGACCACCTGAGCATGGGCGGCAGTGAATCCTCCTTCATGGTACAGTCCGAGAGCAAGATATCATGCTGCTCAACCCTGCAAGGCCAAGTGCCAAAGCAGTGCAGGAAGCCTGCCTGTTGTACATAGGTACACAGGAGTTTCCTTTGACAGAAGGACAGAATGGTTGGGAAGCAGAGGACATTTTCCTCAAACTGATCAGTGGTAACTGACATTTGTATAGTGTTTTATTGGGCTTTTCTAATTTAATTTCTTAAAATCCTTACCTTCATCTTTGAATCAATACTGTGTAAGAGCATTAAAGGATAAGCAATGTGACTTGCCCAAGGTCACACATCTAGGAAATGCCTGAGGGCAGATTTGAATCCAAGTCCTTTCATCTCTAGGTTTGGCATTCAGTCCATTAAGCCATCTAGCTACCTTCAGTACTTGATTCTTTACAAACCACTTTTTTTTTTTTTTTTTTTTTTTTTAGTGAAAAATGATTTACTTCAATTTGCATTCAGACGCCACCAATTTCTTCTATGGTGGTAAATAGTTTTTTTTTTTTTTTTTTTTTTACATGAGTCCCTTGAAGTGGTCTTGAATCCTTCCGTTGCTAATAATTCTTGTCATTCATAGTTGATCAGCATACATTAATGCTAAAACACTTAAAAAAAAAACCTTTGCTTTCTGTCAGTATCAGTTCTAAGATAGAAGAGCTGGAGGGGCTAGGCAATGGGGTTAAATGATTTGCCCAGTGTCTCATAGCTAGAAAATGTCTGAATCCAGATTTGAACCCAGTTCCTCCCAACTCCAGACCTGGCACTGGATCTGCTGTGTTAATTCACTGCACCTGGAAAACATTTTATATCTGCAATCTTGTTGCCATTGTTCAGTGATTTTTTAGTTATGTGTGACTCTTCATGACCCCGTGGACCACAACATACCAAAACCGTCAGTGGGGTTTTCTTGACAAAATTACTGGAGTCTTTTGCCATTTCCTTCTCCATTGGAATAAGGCAAATAAAAATTAAGTAGCTTGCCCAGAGTCATATAGCTAGTGAGTGTCTGAGGCTGAATTTGAACCAAGGTCCTTCTGACTCCAAGCTCTGTGTTCTATACATTAAAGCCACTTAGCTGCTTCCACAATCTTGGTAAAGCCTCACAATGACTGAGAGGTGGGCGTTTTGAACTTCATTAGTAAAAAGATAAGGATGAGGAGACAATGAATGGCTCAGGAAGTGAAGTGACTGGGCATATAACTACTATCAGAGGCAGCTCATCCTGGACATCCTGGACAAATCCTGGATATCCTGGACAAATAATAGAGAAAAAAAACAATGAATTCAAATTCTACCTCTGAACCTGTGTGTGTGTGAGAGAGAGGGGGGGAGGGTGGAAGGAGGGGAGAGAGAGAGAGAGACAGAGAGAGACAGAGAGAGAGAGAGAGAGACTATGAGACTATGATGATCTGATCAAATCACTTGATCTCTTTAGGCTTCAGTTTCCTCTCTTGTAAAAGGAAGAGGTTGGACAAGATGACTCCTGAGGTCCCTCCTATCTTTAGCGATATGATTCTATGATCAATCAGTCAGTAAACATTTATTGTTGTCACTTTTGGTCTTGCTCTAATCTTCATGATTCCATTTGGAGGTTTTTTGGCAAAGATACTGGAGTGGTTCACCAATTTCCTTCTCCAGATCATTTTTCAGATGAGGAAACTGAGGCAAACAGGGCTAAGTGACTTGCCCAGGGTCACATAACTAGTAAGTGTGTCTAAGGCCAGATTTGAACTTAGGAAGATGAGTCTTCTTGACTCCAGGCTACCCCTATGCTACCTAGCTGCCCTAAACATGTCTTAAGTAATTATTACGTGTTGGATATATGCTAAGCAAGTGCTAGATCTCATGGTTCCTGGATAAGTGCACCACTCTATCCATTACATTCTCTCTGCATTCTATCAGAGGATGCATTCATTTCCCTTTCTTTGCCCTTTTGGTATCACACCCTAGTGAGCAAGGCATGGGCTAGAACCTAACATAGCTGGCCTGCTGATGGCAGTAGCCAGTTGAGGATGCTTTTTTTTCTTAGATCTCTATGTTATTTTCATTCCCTTACCAGCTGCAGCAGGCTCCTCCTTCCTCCTTTCCTTATCACCACTCAAGTTCCTCTTGAACCCTCTAAGGCGTCATCCCCTCTCTATGTGAGAAGCCAATTTAAAGTGTTTAATTGAGTGGCTGCAGGATTGGATGGGCCCAGAAGATGCAGCCCAAAGAGCCAAGTAGAAGATTTTCAGGAGTTGCTTATTTTTTTCTTATTCAATTAATTTATTTGTTATTCATCAATTGACTGATAAATCTTTAATAAGCACCCACAGTGTGCAAGGCACCACACTTTATGGTGGCGATACAAAGACAAGAAAGAAATGACCCTTGAGAGGCTTATATCCATGGGGAGAAAATATGCACTAATATAAGTATGTATAGGATATATACAAAGCAGGTAAAAGTTAACCTTTGTTGACAAGTCACTAGCAGCTGAGAGAACCAGGAAAGGTCTCCTACAGTGGAGAAGAGTGCTTAAGCTGAGTCATAAAGGAAACTGCCGATACCGAAGATAAATAGCAAATAAAAAATCTTTAGCGTGTTGGCAAGGGTAACAGTGAAATGATAAGATCAGCTGTGCCTGATTCTCTCTGGTACTTCAAAACTATCTTCTCCATCTTCCTCAGTCCTATATCCTAGGTGGCACAGTGGACAGAGCTCCAGTTCTAGAATTAGGAAGACCTGAATTGAAATCAGATTTCAGACACTTACTTACTAATTGTGTGATCCTGAGCAAGTCACTTCATCCTGTTTGCCTCAGTTTCTTTATCTGTAAAATGAGCTAGAGAAGGAAATGCAAACCACTCAGATATGTTGGTCAAGAAATTCCCAAATAGGTTCATGAAGAGTCGGACGTGACTGAACAACAGAAGTATTTGAGTAGAGGAACATCACTTCATTTCTTGTCTCTTGTCTTACGTTTCTCTCTCCCGTCATACCCCCAATTCTGCTTAAGCCTGAAGTCTATTAGATCATAAACAAGGATAAGGAATATGTCTCTAACCTTTTTATACTCAGCATCCAGCACAATACCTTGTGTGTACTACGTTTTTAGTAGAGTTTTAAAAATTTGAATTGAATTGCAGTCTCCCCTTGTATTCTGTTCCTCTCATCTCCCTGGAGCAGTGCCTGCCATCCTGTGTCGAATGTAAGATGAGTTTCAAGCTCGGGGAGGAAGCCACCTGGCAGGAGGAGGCAGACACCCAGCACGCTAATTGCTACATCTTTTGCTTCTAGAAATCTGGGCTCTCTCTGATAGAAAAAGTGTGCTTGCTGATGAGTTATTAATTCATCAGGCTACAGTCACTCTCTCATTCTCTTTTTTTTTCAGGAGCAGGTCTACAGCTCCTGCACAAACTTGAGTCCAGTGAAATGGTGAGCTCTGGGTCTGAGTGAACCAAGGATTTTGTCTAAGCTTCTCAGATAGGGTGATGCCCATTAGAGGAAGAAGCCAAAAAACAACAACAGCAACAAAAAACCCAACACACACACACACACACACACACACACACACAAGAAAAACAACAAAAATGAGCAAGGCCTAGGGAGGATCTTATCCTTTGTTGCATTGTACGCTAGTACCTCTTCTTTTTCTGAGACAGACTGTTACCTTGGCTGGGGGCAAAGGGAAGGGGGATCCCATAGAGGACCTCTCGTCAGGTTCTTCCTAATATGAGGATTCTTATTCCTTTGACTCTTTCTCCACAGTGACTCTTTCTTTGAAACCCAGACTAATGGACTGGTAATCCCCAAGACAGTCCTCCTAGAATAGGCATTTAATTAGGTCTTATTTATAGTAAATTATTGCACAAATGACCTGGGGATGACATAGGTCAAGATTTAGATTCTCTTAGCAGATTCCACTCCCCCCAACCCCATCTGCCCAGAACCATCTCCTCTTTCTTATTTCACTCAGATTCTTTGTGTCATGCTTTTAAGATTCTGTGTTCAATCTCCGATTACACAAAACAGCCACTGCTAGATGACTAACCTAAACATTATTATTAAGAACTATCTACCTCAGTCTCTGCAAAATGCATATTTAGCATCATGGTTATTTTGTGTTAGCTATTTCATTGTTCTTATAAATACATATGAGGATACAAGTGACTGCAACATTAATGAAGCTTTGTGCCTCTAAACACAAAGCTTCTTGGATGCTTACTGAGGGACTTTTAACTGAGAGCACTTTTAACTGCTCCTCTGCCCTAGGACCAAGTCAGAAAAAAAAATGCCAAGAAAACAGAAGCAGCAGCTTTCATTTCCTTTTTGACTAGCAGTATCTAGCTTCCTACAGGGTATCTCCACCTGGATGCCACTGCGGGTACATAAAACTCAACATATTTATATGGAAACTCACCATCTTCCCCCCAACCCCCAGCCCCATCCCAAGAGTCCCTCCTTCAAATGGCTCTATCTCTGCTGATGGTAGTGCCAGCTTTCACGACAACTAGGCTTGAAAATATCTGGATTATCTTGGACTCTTTGCTCTCCCTCAATTCCTACATCTGAGCAGGTGCCAAGTCTTGCCAATTCTATAATCTTTTGCACTGGTTCCCTCCCTGTCACTCACATAATCACCACTCCAGTTAAAGCCCTCATTACTACTCTCCTAGACTACAGTAATAGCCTCCTAACAAGTATCCCTGTCCCTGCTCTCTCACTATTCCAATCTATCTTTGACAAGATGTCTTTAGAAATATTTGGGGATCTTTGTTTCTTGCCACTCTTTCTGGGTAGGTAGGGCTCCAATGCCTTGCATAGGGCAACTATGTAAGCAGTAAGAAAGCATCTGGTCTTTTAAGATGAAAACAACCTCTTTTAACTCAAATATATCCCTAATGATTAGGTATTTAGATGGTACAGTGGATGGAGTATTGGACCTAGAGTCAGGGAGACATCTTCTTTAATTCAAATCTGGCCTCAGACACCCCTGGGCTACTCATTTAACCCTGTTTGCCTTAGTTTCTTCATCTGTAAAATGATCTGGATAAAGAAATGGCAAACTACTCCGGTATCTTTGCTAAGAAAACCCCAAATGGGATAACTGAAGAGCTGGACACAACTGAAATGATTAAACAGCAGCAATGTTAAGGCACATGCGTTATCCTTGCTCAAAACTTTCTTTGGTGCCCCAATGTCTACGCCATAACTCTCTGCGCCAGTGTCTATGGATATTTAAAATAGTCTAAAGTTTTTCTCCACCTACTTTCCAGCCTTATTTCATTCTCTTTCTCTCCTTTGTATACTCCAGCCAACCTGTCCCATTATGATCTCCCATACGTTCATTCTTGGAATATATTCCTTGCCTCACATCTGCTACTTGAAGTTATTCTCTTCCTTCAATGTCCACTTTAGGTGTCACTTCCTCATGAGAAATCTTCCTTGTTTGTTCCATCTTAAAGGGTTTTCTCTCGGTGTATTTTTCTGTTGCTTTCCCTAGATCACTCTTTTTGCTCTTATCATGTTCCACTTTGTACCACATGTATCTGTTTATAGCTCTTCTTTCCCTTACATGTTTGCAAACTCATAGAAGAAAGGGGACGTTTTGGTGTTAGTTTTTTCTTTTAGGGCACCATGGAATAGTGGACAGAAAGCTGAGCTTAGAGCCAAATGACTAGAGTTCAAGTCTTGACCCTGACACTTACTGTCTATGTGACTCTGGGAAAGTACTTCACGCTCTATGCAACTCTTGTAGAATAAAAGTAGCAGAGGAGATTCTGACCTGCACTGGAGAAAGGAATTTCCTCATCTGAGATTTCCCTATATGAATATAGGCATAGCTCCTATATTGATCACTTAGCACTGGCATGTATTAAGTACTTAATAAATGCTTATATAATTGAATTTGAATCAAAGGATTGGAAGAAACTTACCTCTAGTATCTTGAACTAACTTGTAGATACAGTATAGAAATATTCTCAGTTATCTACTTGGGAAGGTGAGAGGGGATTTTTCTGAAACTGCTAAGACATAAGACAGACTAGACATTGGTAAGTCATTCAGGGGGTTGGCGAGAGGGAAGCAATGCTGTTTTTAAGTTAAAAACTCACCAGCTATGAAAAAGATCCAGCCTTTTCTTCATGTAGCATGGCTTAGATTTATTCCTGCCCCTGTCCTCGCCAACAGATCCCTCATATATGGTTCTCTGACCTTGTGCCTAGCTGACTTTCTACATAAGGCTCCCCACCTTCGGCCTCTTCCTGGATACAATCTGTCCGGAACGCTATTGCCAAAAATACATTGGTGTGATTGCCAATTTAACCATCTCCTTCTCCTGCCATGGTAACTTATTTTCCTGTTCTGACAATATGGTCCTTCATGAGTTTTTTGTTTGTTTGTTTGTTTTTTTAATCACCATTGCTATCCATTTCTCTGCCTCTAGTAGTTAACTTATTCCATGATAGCGATTACATGATAATATTAAAAAAAATGCTTGACCTACTCATTATAAACTTTCTACCCTGCCCTACTTCCCAGGGTTTGGAAAAAAACTTCTCTATTTTTAGGAGCTTCTAGGTGGTGTAGTGGGAAGAGCACTGGACCTAGGAAGACCTGAGTTCAAATATTTAACATGATTGCACAAGATTACTTACAGTTTCAGGAAGTGGGAAGGGTGGTCAAGAGGGAAGGAAGGAGGGTAGGAAGGGAAATCAGCACTGATAATCACAGCTCTTCCACTAACCTTCCATGTGACTTTAGTTAAATTACTTTTCTTTGCATCATTTCTGAGAAATGAAATAGAATTAACTTATTTATTAGTGATAAAAAAGAGGCAAAACAACTTTGTCAGGGCAAAAATGTTAAGGAAAAATAGAAAAACTTCCAGTAAAGTAGGAACATTCATTCTGGAGTCCATTCTTAAATAGGCTTAATTACTTTTTGATGAAGGGTGGAATGATTTTTCTGGTGGATATTTATCTTCATGATAAAGTCTCCTTTCAGAAAGAAACAACCTTAGTTGAGCTTTTTTTTTTGGTATGCTAATGGCCCAATCTAAAGAATATGTTTGGGGCAAGGGATCTTTGGGCATTCTACATGTGCCTAGGCTTTGTAGGGGAAAAGGTGAAAGGTGCTATTAGCTTGAGTTTTTCAGAAAGAAGAGCATTAATTGCTGCCCATTTCTGAACATACCAGTAATTCAGAGAGTACTTTGAAATCAACTCTGCCATTCATTTCTTGGACATTTCTTAGAATTTCTGTATCAAACTGACAATGGTCTTCTAAGATCAAAGGATGATAGATTTATAGTCAAAAGGGACCACAGAGTTCATCTAAGCTAACCTCTGCATTTTATAGGCAAGAAAACTGAAGGACAAAAAAGAGTAAGTAACTTAAACTCCAAAACTCATCTTTCTTTCCATTGTGACATGCTGCCTCCTTTAAAATAAATAAATAAATAAACCATAGACGAGCATAGGCTGGGAACTGAACCTTGGTCAATTGTTTGTAAGGCCTCTTTGCTTATCTTTTTTTTTTATCAAGTCTTTCTTGAAAAGATGAACTAGTCCTTGAAATTACTTCGAGAAAATAAAGAACTTGGGTATTTATGTTCTTTTAGACAATTGCTCTAAGTGGAAAATCTCACAATTTCTCAGGAGTTTATGTTCTCACTAGTCTTATTAATTTGGCAAAGAAGAAGCCATATCTGACATTTAGTCAAATTTTCTTTTTTTTACAATTTAACTCCATTTGTTAAGATGCTGCATTTCATCCAGGGTGGTAAATAAAGCCCAGGACCAGGAGTCACAAGAAGTGATATTCAATTCCAGCTCTCATATTTACTGCTTGTTTGACCTAACGGAAATCATATCACCTTCATGAGGCTTGGCTGCTACATCTTTAAAATAGAAGTAGAGAATTAGAGTAAATGATCTCACAGGACCTTTCCTGCTATGAATTTATTCTGCTATGAGTTTGTGTGGGTGTGTTTTGCCATTCATGAACAACCAGATTTTAAACTCGAAGTCATAGATTATCTTTCCTTTCTAAGGTATTTATCCTATTCCTTATTTTTCACACCTCACCATAATGGCTACAATAATACTTTCCTTCCAGTAGAAGGGTCAGGATCAGGGCCCCCTATTCCACTTCCAAATTAGATAGAATCAGATCTGTCTTCCTCACTCAGGAACTCACAAGGAATCTCAAGATTTTAATATCAAGAAAATGGTACTAATACTGTAATTAAATTTCTATTCTTGAATAACTGTGATTTTATAAATGGAGGTAGTTCCTCCACCACCCACCATTCCAAAGTAGATTGTGTGATCAAACAACCACTGAATCACAGTTGGAAAGGCTTTCAAAGGCCATATAGTCCAACTCCTTCCTGAGGAAAAATCCTGCCCACAAAATCTCCTTCAAGTAGTCATCCAGCCTGTACCTGAGTTTTTGACTCATATTGAAATTGAAGTATTCTTGAGGCAAGGTGATACAGTGGATAGGGTTCTGGGACTGGATTAAAAAAAATAAGTTCAAATGTGACCTCAGACCCTTAATAAATGAGTGGCTTCAGATGAGTCCATTGAGCTGTGTTTCCTCAATTTCCTCAATTGTAAAATAAAGATAATATTAGTACACCTCTCTCCAAGGGTTGTTGTGAGGATCAAGTGAGATATTTGTAAAAAAGCAAAAAAAAAAAGTATAGTGCATGTCACAGAATCGACACTTATTAAATACTTATTTCTTCCATCTTTCCTTCCTTCCATAACCTCATTAGCTTTTTCAGATGAATTGCTATTTCTAATCATGCTTCTGGAATTTTCTTCTATTTTTAAGAGTGACTTTTGAACCTTACTATAAAAAATCTTGCTTTTATTTATATTACAATTAATCATACTGGATTTCGTTCCATTCATGATAATTTATAGTTTTTATCCTGTCTACTTCTTGTCCTTCTTCTCTCATTGGTACGTCATAGAGATCCTCTCCAAAATGTTTGATTACTTCCCCTTGGTCTTTTTATATTTCATGAATATTAGTGGGCTAATTTTTTTCTTGACCTCAGATGTTGCTACGTGAATAGCCCATCTTTTTAAAACTAATATTTGCTGAATGATGTTCCTTATAATTGCAACTTACTAACAGATCATCATTGAGAAGATGCTATTAGTTTATTTGTGCCCATCATGCATCTTAATTCATTCACATTTGAATTACCTGCAACTAATTTTGTTACTATGGCAATGTGGTGCTCCAAGATTCATGAACATATACCATCAGTGAGAAAACATTTCTGTTAAAAATGAGTTCTTGGAATAGGGATGCACTATCCTAAATGTAGAGTAGCCTGCTCTCTTTCTTTTATCCAATTTTAGGCCTAACTCATGTTCTTTCTGCCATGTCTATCCTAGAAAAATAAATGCAGTGATATACTAAGCCAAGGAAATCTACTATATTGGAGAAAAGGATGAAATTGTATAATATCTACAACCATCGCTTTAAGTAAATTAGATGATGATAATGATAGGAGAAGGCAGAACTGCTCAACACTTATATTGCTCTTCTTTCCCAAGGGGAATAAATTTTTTTGTAATGAAAAGGATGGAACAAAAATAACTAATAGGAAGTCAATGCCCAAGATAAATAAGTATACAATAAGAGAATGCATTAGTAAAGAGATGACTAGTGAACCTCTACAAAAGGAAATGGTAATTATAAAGAAGCTTCATCAAGAATAGTTCATTCTTGTTATAACTGCCTTCTAACTGTTATAGAGAATGGTTTAGCTAGATTTTAGTAAATCATTTGACAAGTTTGCTCATGTTATTCTTGGAATAATGTGAAGAATTGTGGGCTAGACAATAATTTAGTTAAGTGGATTTGGAACTAATAGAATGGCAGGATCTGAAGACTTTTGTCACTAATGTCTCAATGTCAACTTGGAAGGAGGTTAGAAGAGTACCCCAGGGATTTATGCATGGCTCTGGGCTGCTTGACATTTTTATCAATGACTTGGATAAAGGCATAAATGGCATCCTTATCAAATTTGCAGATGGCACAAAGCTGGAAGGGATAGCTAACACTGAATAACAGAAAATTCAGAAAAAGATCTTGACAGGTTAGAATATTGGACAGAATCTAATAAGATGAAATTTATTAGACATAAATGTAATGTCTTGTGTTGAAAAAATCAACTTCATAAGAAAAAGATGTTTGAGGCATGGCTAAACAGCAGTTCATTTATAAAATATTGGAGGTGAAGAGAAGGGCTGTTGGACTACAAAGGCAATATCAGTCAATAGTTTTATATGACAGCCAAGAAGGATCTGGCAATGTTAGGCTGGATAGAGAAGCATAGCATCTGGAAATAAAGAAATGATAGTCATAATTTGTTCAGTACTTTTCAGACTATGTACAATATTGTGCTGAGTTCTGATTATTATGTTTTAGGAAGGAGATTGAGAAGCTAGAGATGGTTCAGAGGAGTTAGCCAGGATAATGAAGGGCCTTGAGAACAGACAATGAGGATCAGTGGAAGGAACCTGAGAAGTTTATATTGTTGTTCAGTTGTGTCTGATTCTCTGTGACTCCATTTGGGGTTTTCTTGGCAAAGATACTAGTCATTTGCCCTGTCCTTCTCTAGTTCATATTAAAGATAGGGAAACTGAGGCAAATATGGCTAAATGACATGGTCAGGGTCACATAACTAGTAGCTGTCTGAGGCTGGAGTTGAATTCAAGTCTTCCTAATTCCAGCCTCAGTATTCTATCTGTAGCACCATCTGGTTGAGATATTTAGGTAAGAAAAGACTCATGGAAGAGAAGATGTCTTTATTTGTATGTTTGAAGGTCTGAGAAAGAGATGATATACTTCTTTAATGTGGGTAGGAGTTAAGGACTAGTAGTTAATGAGCTCAAGTTACCAAGAAACAATTTAAGCTTGATATGAAGAAAAACTTGGTTAATACTTAGGGCTATCTCAAAGTGGGAATGTGCTGTTTTGGAAGGAAGTGATATTCCTTTCTTTAAAAATTACAACTTTCCAGGAATCTTGTAGAGGAAATACTTGATCAGGCATTTCTCAAACCAGCAAATCTAACATCCTTTTCAACTTTAAAATTCTGTCACTCCGTGACTGGTTAAACATCATCCAGCCTGCCGCACTTCCTTAAGTGACGCGTGTAATCTGTACAATAGGAATTTAAAATTCAGTTAGTTATTCCTGTATGCATTCTTGAATAGATTTCTTTTGAATAATCATAGTTCTCTTTAGGAGGTCCTGTAATTTCTTTAAGTTATTTATTTGTTTGTTTGTTATATTAAAGACGTCCTGTAACATTTTGAAGCTTGATGCAGTCAGTTCAAAGTCTTTAGCAAGATGAAAACACCTAGAGAAGTTTATCTGTTAATGGGAATTTTCTCTCATTTGATTACTAAGCAGAATATTCTCCATTAACATTGGTGGACACTTTGGATGTATATCTGTTTCCCTATTTTATGTATCAATGAATATTAATAATAAAAAGTCATCAAACCGAGGTTATCATAGTAGCTGATCACAGAATGTCATAAGAACTTAGTGCATGAAGGAAGGAATTCTTATGGTAGGAAAAAAGGTTAAGCCTACATTCTATTCTATTCCAAAAAGAGATACTTTAGTGTAGTCACAAACAAGTATAATGAGAGATTTATTTGCTGTATTTTTGTTATTATTAACCTGATTTGCTATAGAGAATAATTTGTGAAAACCTGCTTGCTCTCTTCTCATATGATCGTGAAGAATATCCTTGTTAAGTGAATAGATTATGGTCATAAAAATTTAGGAGGATGATAGGCTAATTTTTATTGCTATCCTCTCAGTTGCTTTTTGGGGTAGTAATATTAACTGACCATTTCCATCTTTTTGTTGCTTTGCTCCTTTTAGAGAGCTCATAAAACAGGCACCCTAAGCTTTCAAGATTGTATCACCTCTAACCTGTTATATACCTAGTCAAATCGAGTTGTTCTTTCTGACTTTGTCTTTTAAAGTGCTATTTTAGGATTGAGGTATTATGGTCCAAATGAAGTGATAGCTGTGTTGGTATTGATGATGGAATTAGATTATTATAGATTGCATAGACTGACCACTAGAACCAGTGATAAGGGTTCTGGTAGAGTCAAGGTTTATTTAGGTTGGAAAGCATTGCCAAAGGGGCAGCTAAATAGTACAATGGATAGAGTGCAAAGATTGGAGTCAGGAGGACCTGGACTCAAATGTGAACTCAGATATTTCCTAGCTGTATGACCCTGGGCGAGTCATTTAACTTAAATTGACTAGTCCTTACCACCCTTCTGCCTTGGAGCCAATATATAGGATTGACTCTTAGATGGACGGTAAGGTGCTTGTTTTTTTTTTTTTTTTTTTTAAGACGGAAAGGAAGGAAGAAAGGAAAGAAGAAAGGAAGGACGGATGAAAGCCCCAAAAAGGGGGAAAAAGTGACTAGATCAACAACTATGAGAGATGAAAAGGAAAGCAGTTCTATAGAGTGCTAAAGTGGGTAAAAGGGGAAAATAAGTTATGATAGTATACAATATTTATATCAATCCCAAGAGGTTACAGTCCTTCGCAAATCATCATATTGAGGGTTAGGGTGGTGGAGAGAGAGGGAGGAACAAAATAAGAATCTTGATGAATCAGAATCAGTAGAGAAACCAAGATCTAAACATCCAGGTGGCAAAATTTGATTTCCAGTGCAACAAAGAATGGGGAATGGCTAATCAAGACTTCAACAAATGTATTCCTCCTCTTCTCGGTAGACTTTACTGAGAGTAATTCTCATAGTCCCCTGGTGACCAGTCAAGATGAAGAAGGATTTTCATCAAGCTAACTGTATGGTGCTCAATAATGCATGCTGGTTGACTGCTAATGATAAGTGAGAACAGCTAACCACTGCCTAGTAGAAGCTGGTCTTCTCTTACTTTTAAAAATGATGAACTTATACAGATTTTGTCAGAGTCCTGATAGGATCTCTGTGAATATAGGAAGGAAGAGAAGTCTGGATTGCACACAAAGAAAAAGTAAGTGACCCTGGCATCTCCATTGTATATCTCTCCTAAGTAAAGACTCCTCATGTCCCTAGCATTTCCATTGGGTCTCAGGATGTGATGGTCTTCAGTTGGCAGGCTGCTTAGGAAACCAGCCTTGCCCATTGCCTCCTCAAATTTCACACTTAGAGCAGAGTAGAATGAGCTCAAAGCCGCTGCACAAATAAACTCTAATGACTTTCTTCCTGCATTTACATTATTAGGGGGTTCGTTTGACTGGCATTATGATGATAAATGAAAAATGCTTTGCCCCATTACGTCAGGGACTAATGCAAAGTGAAAAGAATTTCTATTTTTTTTTAAGGAAAGAAAGAAAAAGGAGAGAAAATATAGCAGATGGGAAGGCAATTGGCTCCTGGTGTCCTGCTAAGTTATTTGCATATAGTCAGCTGTGGATGCTGTCAGGAGAGTGATGTTACACTAGTTCCACACCCAGGACTAAGGTGGAGCTTGGCCATTTCTTCTTCTCTGAGACCTTTGCCAATTTGAAGTCTCACAAATGGTGCAGTCCTGTCAGGCAGCATGGATCATTTATACCCATTTGACAGAGAGGTGACCGGATTTTGAATATCCCCTCTATACATCAAAGGTATCCAAATCTTTGCCAAGGGGTCTCCTAAACTGGAAATCTCTGTGAACTTGGGATAAAGAAGTGGCATATTCTTATGGATAGGAGGTTGTTAAAGCTTTGCTGTCCTCAGTGGGATAGAGTTGTTATCTTTCTTGTGTTCTTTATAGATTCTCTAAAGGACTTTTGGGATTGTACCTCTTATGCCTGCCATGGTCCTAGAGAGCAGGGTCTTTATGTATTTCCCTACATACAGCACAAAGTGCTTTTCTCACTAAACCTTGCTGAAGTAGGTGGTTTAAATACTATTCTCATTTTTCAAATACAGAAATTGAAGCTGGAGGGGGTAAATGGTTTACTTCAATCAATCAATAAACATGAATTAAATGCCTACTATGTGCCAGGCACTGTGCTAAGTGTTTTAAAAAAAGAAAAAGTGTTTTAAAAAAAGGACAATCCCTGCCCTCTAGGAGTTTCAATGTGAAGGAAAGATAATACACAAATATATACTATATATATATATACTGTATGGAAGAGCTGTTATTGGGGAGTGAGGTATGAGAAGACTGAAAAAGTAGAAAGAGCTAGGGCATGAGGGGCTTTGAATGTCAAATAGAGTGTTTTTGCATTTGCTCCTAGAGGCAATAAGGAACCAATGCAGAATAGTGAGTTGAGGGATGGGGTGGCACATGATTGAACCCACAAGGTGGCAGACTAGAACTCAAGAGTTTTGATGCCAAGTCCATTGGTCTCTGTTCTTTCTAGGTCTCTAATTCACCACCACCACAACCACCACCACCATTAATATCATCATAGCCACAACTGGCATTTGTACTGCCTTTTAAGATTTCATAAAGCTTTACAATTCCACTACCATGATCATACTACCAAGAATTTACATAGCATGTTATAGTTTGCAAAATGCTTCAAAATATTGTTTATTTTTATCCTCTCCACAGCCCTGGGAAGGAGTTATCAGTCTCATTTTACGAAATGAGGACACTGAGGCTGAGAGGTTACGTGGTTTTTCCAGGGTCATACAACTGAGGCCAAGTCTAAGGTGGGATTTGAATTCAGGTCTTCCTGATTTACAAATCTAGCACTCTCTTTATGGAACTGCCTTGCTGCTCAATTTCATATTATCCTCATAATCTTTTAAGGAAGATATTATTTTTTTTAATAAACTCTTACTTTTCATCTTAGAGTCAATATTGTGTATCGCTTCTAAGGTAAAAGGGAAGTATGGGCTAAGCAATGGAGGTTAAGTGACTTGTCCAGGGTCTCACAGCTAGGAAGTGTCTAGAGACAGATTTGAACCCAGGTCTTCCCACCTCTGGGCTTGGCTTTCAATTCACTGAGCCACCTAATAATAACACTAGGAAGTGCAATTATCTTTATCTTACAAAGGCAGAATTTGAGTCTGAAAGAAGTTAAATGACTTAGCCAGGGTCACAGAGTTTTAGGTGCAAATCAAATCTATAAGTAATGGCTCAGAGTTCAGCATTCTTTCTACTCTGCCATTCTGCCTTAATTATATTGTCTCATGACTCCTTCCACCCAGACAGTGGGCAGGAGGGCAAATTTTGTTTTCTTCTTTGGAAAGATGATGATCTCCCCAAGAAGTGCTGGGTTTTCTTCTATGTTGTTATTGGGCTTCATGACAAAAAACCAACGATGCCACAAAGGGTTTTTCTGTGTGAACCTGCAATAGTACGGCCTTGTGCTTTCATACAATTTTGTGGAATAGTACGAGGTCAGGACAAAAGTAACCCACCTAGTCTGCATGGGGAGAGTCCATCCAATTTCAGTTTTAAAGGGTTGTTGTTGAGTAGTTGTGGATTAAAAAAAATCAAACAATTAAATTTACTAAAGGTCTCCTGAATTGGATCTAATCTCCTTGGGGATCTGGCAAAAACAAGCAAACCAAAGAGCTGATTTATCGATTGCTGCATTTCAGCAGCTCCTAATCTGAAATGGAATCAGCAGAGACTGGGGCCCCGGGCCAGAGACCCCCATATCCATTCTCCCCTTGTCAGGAGGACCCACCAGGAGTGCAGAGTCTCCCCATGAATAGCTTTATTAGTAAGCAGGTGGCAGAGTACACAGAGACACAGCCACTGGGCCTTTTCAGGGCAAAGAAGGCACAGGGAGACCTGGAGTATTTTCTTAAGTTTAAAACAGTGGAGCAAATTGAGTTCAGAGGGTCAACATTACTCCTTGCCATTGCGACAGAAGCACCTAATCCAGTAAGCAGCGCTTTCCCAGGATCCTTATATTTCCCTTTTATGAGGTGCTGTCACTCTATTATCTTCCTCCAAGTTGGTCTTTACCTCTTTGACCTATGGAGGTGGAGAGGGAGGAAGGTGACTGGGAGGGAGGCTAGATGGGCAAGGGAGAGAGATGGGGACCTTGAACAAACTCAGTGTGTGTTGATCCTTCCTCTGAAGGCCGGGGCTCTTAGCCAGGCATCTCTCCAGGCTTCTTAGCCTGCTAAGGGAGCAGACAGTCTTCTCTGTTCTGAGATGGGCTAACAGTCCCCCCAAGAAAAGGCAGGGACTTCTTGGGACCTCTGTGAGAAAGACCCTGAGCTACATGCCTTAGCAAACCAAAAAAGAATTCATATCTCACATGAATGATAATAATGACAAATGACCTAGACCCAAGTCCTACTTCTGATACATCCCAGCTGCGTATCCCTAAGCAAATCCCTTAACCTCTCTATTGCAGAACAACTGCTGAGCTGAGTCACGAGAGAGAATTTCTACCCTGGAAGTTCTCTATAGGTATGAAGCCACAGATTAGATCCAAACCAAAGAACACATTTTTATCAGACTTTAAATATTATTGGGTGCTTTACATCCATTATCTCAGTATCTCTCGTGATCATAATAACAATAATAAACATAAACTAACATTTATATAACTCTTACCATGTGCAAAGAGCAGCCAAGTGTCACAGTGGATAGAATGCCAGGTTTGGAGTCAAGAAGATTTATCTTCCTGAATTTAAAAATGGTCTTAGATACTAACTGTGTGACCCTAAGCGAATCACTTAATCCTGTTTACCTCAGTTTTTTCATCTGTAAAATGAGCTAGAGAAGAAAATGGCAAACCACTCCAATATCTTTGCCAAGAAAACTCCAAATGGGAACATGAAGAGTCAGACATGACTGAAACCATTGAACACCAAAAACAATATGATGTGCCAGGGATTGTGTTAAGTAATTTACTTAGCTTTTTTTTTACTTACTTAAAATTTATTATTAAAAAATAATTTATTTTTACAAGACTCATTTGATCCTCACAACATCCCTGGGAGGTAGGTGCTAGTATCAACCCCAGATTTTTTTTTACAGATGATTTTTACAGATGATTACAGATATTTTATATGTGAGGAAACAGAGAGAGACAGAAAGTGAAGTGACTTACCCAGGATATATAACTAATAAATACTTTAGATCACATTTGAACCCAGGTCTTCCTGACTGAACATTCCAACATCTAGCTCAATGGTTGGCAACCTTTTTGGCCGTGAGAACCATAAAGGCCTGTGGAAGGAGGAGGATGGAGGCAGAAGGTGCTGGAATATGGGGCAGGGGCTGAAGGGCCCCTGGGGCACATCCTGGGGCTCTGCCCGGACTGGCTGGTTGGGAGGTGAAGCCAGATATATCTCAAGAGCCATATGTTGCCAACCCCAGACCTAGCTCCTTGAGGGCAGGGACTTGTTTTGTTTTTCTTTGTATATGCAAGTTTAGTGTAGTGCCTGCAACATATTATTTTTTTAATTTAAATATTTTATTCCTGGAACATATTAAAGGCTTATTCAATGCTTGTTGGTGTTTGGTTGGTTGATTGATTTAAGTTTCATCACCCAAGATGGTAGATCCCTTAGGAATTATTCAGATGACAAAAATCTTTATCAAGGTTCAGATAGGTTAAGAAATTTGCTCTTGATCAGACAGCTAATAAGTGCCAAAGGCTAGTTTTAAATCTATGTCTTCATGACTCAAAGTCAGGCACTCAATTTACTTATTATATGATTATCTCTCTCTCCATAGTAGATGATGGTTTGGGAGCAAAATAGAATGAGGTTCTCACCCCAGCACACCAAACGACTCCTTATCAGGATGGAAAAGTCCTATTGTTTGGACTTTGTGTTTGGAGGTAGTTTGGGAAATTATGTAGAAAATGAATTTTTCATGATTGACTTAAAGACTGAAAATTTTAGACTTTAGTCACTTTTTTAGGATAGTATCTGATGATGATGACGATGATAAAATTGATGACAAAATATAAAGAGGACCACAGAGAAGATAAACAACTTTGTACTTCAGGCAGGGGAAGCGAATGTTGGAGCTATCGAATATAGAGCCAGTTATCTCTGCATTGGTGATGGATTCATGGACACTAGTTGGATAGCTCTTGGAGCTGGGGATCTATTATGTTAGTGAATGACTCAAAATATGGCATTTCTAGAAACTTGCCAGGTGATTTCTTGCCCAACAATAGATTATTGAATTGTACTTGGCCAATAAAGCCACAATACTAGAATAAAACTATGCTGTGTTACCCGTGTGTATGCATGTATATTTATTTACTAACGTGTATATAGTTAGTTGGCATTCATATTGGCATGTTTATTCATAATGTATCAGAGTAATACTTTTTATTTATTGACATGTATATATAAATATATATATAAGACTAAAAAAATTATTGAGACATTGTCATCTTACTTTTCTCATTTATCCTAACCACAGTTCTCTGAGGTGGATAAAACTAAAGTTAAATTATTCCCATTTTGCACATGAGAAAACTGAGGCCCAGAGAGATTAAAATACTCGCCCAAAGCCACACAGTTAATTACCAGAAGAGCTAAGAATAGAATCTCAGACTCCTGGTGCTCAATCCACTGCTTTTTCTATTAGAACATTGTTTATCTATTGGTAACAGAGCTGGTCAGGAGCACAGAGGAAGTCACGGGAGACCAGAAAATGACAGTGGATAAAACTCTATGAAGAGGAAAACAGCAAATTCCTCCTGAAAGCCACGTCCAATTCATTGTGACTGCAATGGATTTATTAAGCACTCCTGCCTGTCATGTGTCTTATCACAGCCCCCCGAGTGGCATGCGCGCTGCTCTCTGGCACTCACCAAGGGCTCCTATCTGCTTCTGCAGATCAGCTTCTCCTGTCTCCCAACATACCCATCTCCCTCTGCATCGCACACCCAGTGCTCCCTGCTATTAGACTCTCTCCCTGCGGGCTGCGACAACCTGTTGCCTCCCTCTGTAGCATGCTGGGATAATCCGCATCCCCAAACACTATCTCCCAGCAGGATCCTGCAGCCCGCTGCCCCTCTGCGGCTCTTCCTCATCCTAATAGCCTGTCTCCCCACAGGCTCCCCGAACCTGTTGCTGCCTACATGTCCATATCTCCTGCACCTATTGAGCTGTCCCCCAAGGCCCCACAATCTCCCACCCTATGCCGCAGTGAGCTGTGCTATGGTAATTCACATTAGCCTGATTTGCAGCAGCAGAGAGCAAAATGTTGTGGAGATGGGGAGAAATCCCCATGGCCTTGATTATATCTGGCTTTGGCTGTTTATCAGCTGTGCCTGCTTACTTTTATAGCCACTCCCCAGTGGGGCCAGAGACAGCAACTCCTGCCATCTTCATCACTTAGTGATTTCATTCAAGGCACAGTGGTGCTTGGGGATGAGGCGTAGGATTGGGACTGGGGAGTAGAAAAGGGTGCTGAAAATTGGCGGTATCTTTAGCGAATCGTTACAAAAGAAGGTCATCGAGATTTAGTGTCACATCTAAAAGGCAACCCTCCTGCCCTATTACTTCCAGGGAAGCTCTAATGGCTTCCCATAGCGTGAGGGGCAGCTGATAGTAGCTAGCTGGGAATAAATGGGCAGGCAAGGAAAGAAGATTTCTATCAGGCAGACTGAGCCCATATCCCAAGATCCCAGACTACTAGAAGATATCTCCGTTTTCCTATCTGTTTTCTCTACCCAACCCCCAATCCGCCCAGGGCACAATGAAAAAAATATATCATCTATTTGACAAAAATGTGCTTTACCTATTGCAGGATGCACTGTGGAGGAGAAGTTGGAAGAGTTTCATTTTCTCCCGAAAACAAAATTGCTTCTGTCAGTGGGTAGAAAGAAGGAATTAGCAGTGAGTAAGGCTTAGAAGCCTTAATTATTAGTCAGATACATTATTAATTGACTATTAATCGGATGGTTAATAATCTGATTGTATTAATCTGATGGTAATTCAGGTAAAGTGAAATAACGGTTTTCATCTAAGTAGCACTTCCTTGACGATTAAAGAAAACCTGAGCATCAGGCAGAAGCCACTAGATATAGCTAGAATAGATAGGGGAATTGATCTCTTAAAATTGCTCTCTACTCAATGCATGCAACTAGATGGCATAATGGATAATGCTGGGCAAGGAGTCAGAAAGATTCATCTTACCGAGATCAAATCAGTGACTGTGTGACCCTGGACAAGTCTCTTAACCCTATCTACCTCAGTTTCCTCATCTATAAAATGAGTTGGAGAAGGAAATGGCAAGCCACTCCAGCATCTTTGCAAAGAAAACCCCAAATGGGGTCACAAAGCGTTAGACATGACTGAAAAACACCTAAACAACAAATCCTCAGGCAAATTTGCTGAGGATCAAAAGAATATCAAGGAATTTTCAAGATGCCGTCTAGGTCATAGGATTTAGAAATAGAAGCGGTCTTTAAAATCATAGGATCATGATTTACAAACCTAAAAGAACTGGACATGCAGACAATGGAAAGGATACTAGATATGGAATTATAAGATGAGTTCAGACATTGTTTCCGGTGCTTACTACCAACATAAGACCTTGAGCAAGGCACTTAGTCCTACCTGTTCCTCATTTTCCTCATCTGTAAAATTAGGGTACTCAATTCAATGATATCCTGATTCTACCAGCTTTTGAGCTATTTCTATAATCTACACTATCAGAGATGTCAAACCTGTGGCCACAGAAGGCCACAAAACCCTTGAGTACTACCAACCAGATTGAAATGTAATTAGAGAATGTTTAAGAAGAGAAATAACAATGTAATAAAACATAGCTAATACTAATTTGTGGTTTTCTAATTCAATATGGGTTGTAAAGGGATCCTTATATATGGTTTAGTGAGCCAATTTCTATTTATTTGACACTAATGATGTAGATGATTCTGCTGCTTTTTCAGAAGAGCAAGCTGAAATACAAAGTTAAGTTATTTCTTCAGGGAACCCCTTAGACAGGATGCAGCAGAGCCTGGAACTAACCTCAGGTCCTCTATACCACATAGGAGAAATTATGAGAAATGTGCAACCCAGAGATGAAGTAACTTCCCCAAGGTTACATAGGCAGTAAGCAACAAAACCAGGATTTGCACCCGGGTTTCCTGACTCTGACTGTGCCCAGTACTCTTTCCTACCAACAATTCTGCCTATCTGGAAAGGCCCAATTCTATTCAATTCAACAGGCATTTCTTAAGGGCTTGCCATAGGCAAGGGACTGTTGTAGGTCCCATGGATACAAAGATAAGACGGCATACTGTACCATCAAGTCACTGAATTTTGGCTTGTATATCCTTCACAAATGGAACTCTTCTTAGCCAGTTTATGCTGAGTATGTTCTAAAGAATCATAGAATCTCAAAGTTCCATGTAACCTATGAGGTCATCTGTTCCAACACCCTGCCCAATGGAGGATTCCCTCTCTGTATTCTCATAATAACCAATAACCTTTGCTTCATTAATGTAAGTCCTGCTCCTACACCAGCTGCAAGTAAAGCTACATAACCAACCATTAAAAAAAAAGAAGAAAAAGAAAAGACAGTTTGACATTTTCTCGATTGTTTGGAAATTTTTCTAGCACAACAAGCTATTTATCCTGTGTGCTGGTTCTTATTGAATTAAGGAGGGGAAAAGAAATCAATTCACTCTCCATATGCTGCATGGGAAAAAACCACCACTCACTAAACACTATGGAATATGTAGGGAAGGGAAAAAAAAGATAAATCCATCAACTAACAAGATAAGTGCCTTGTTCCTCCATCTGTTACTGCTGTGTCCTTATCTGGGATTGGAGCATGGCAGCCGCGATATATCTTGTGTCAGGTATTATATTCCAAACTCATATGAATGAATTTTCATGCTCGTAACCATCCATGATCTAGCCCAGCCACAGCTAAATTTGTCCTAAGGCACCAACTGTCTTTTTGCATTTGGAAGTCCATTGAATTCAGCGGCAGGAGAGGGGTTGGCTGGCTGCTGCCAGCCTATGGTATCTCGTGGCTTTTTAGGATGCTCTTCAGTTGCTGCTCTATGTCCCATGGTGGTGGCTTGAAATATTCCTCTTTTTAGAAAACGGGAAATCTAATTGAAGGCCTAGAGAATGTGCATGGGGTCCATAGATGTGGGCATAGCACAAGTATTCAGTAAACTCATGTTGCTTGATTGATATGTATAGGCTGGAATCCTGGGGTTTTCTGAACTTCTGTGCAGGACTCAGTTGAAATGGCTTTCCAGTCTCTTCAATCTACTCAGTTCTATAGGATTATTTTCATTTTTTTTCCTCTTTTAAAGATTTGCTTAGCCTTCACTATACCCATATCCTGCACCTGGATGCGGCGATGATGACACGCAGCAGAATAAGCTGTTCCTTGGGCACACGTGACAAATATCCATAGCGAGAAGCGCTAGAAGTCTCAATAGATATCACCTGCCTGCATCCCCAGGAGAATCCAAGTCCCATCATTTAGTTCAGGAATTTGTCTTCATCATCATCAATAACAGCATCCCCATGAATGGTTGTTACGGTGCTTAGCACATTCTGGATATTTAATTAGTGTCTATCATTTTCATCTTCCCCCACACAGCAATTGATAGGTAGCATGTGCATCATGCTATACCCACCACCACCCTCAGCCCCTTCTCAAGTGGGTCATTAATGTTAATGAATTAGATTCTCCCCACCCATAAGCAGTTCTTGGAGATGAGGGAGGCCACTTTGAAAGATGCATAAACTGTCCTAGGCAACAATCTCATAAGTCATTCAGGCAGTATAAAAACCCAAAAGGGTTCATGTTGTTTCCCCAAGTGATCTCCCTAATCTCGGGTGTAGGGAAAACTAAACTTTGTATTAAAATTTAGCTTTCTAAAAATTTGTATCAAAGAATCTGAGAGCTGGAAAGGACCTCAAAGGTATTCCAACTTATATCCTACCAAGAATCCACTCCGCAATATCCCCAACAGGTGGTCATCCTTGCTCTTTTCCAAAATCAGATAATGAGGAAAAGATACTGCCTTGTGATAAAACCCAATGTAGTTTTGGATAACTCTATTCATGAGTAAGTTTTCCCTTTGTTGTTCAGTCATTTCAGTTATGTTCAGCTCTTTGTGACCCCATTTGGGGTTTTCTTGGCAAAAATGCTGTAAGGAATGGCCATTTCCTTCTCCAGCTCATTTTGCAAATGAGGAACTAAAGTCAAAAGGATAAGGTAACTTGCCTAGCATCACAGAGGCCAGATTTTAACTCAGGAAGATGAGTCTGCCCAAGCTTGACATTCTATCCATTGCACCTCCCAGCTGTCTGAGTTTTTCCTTCCATTTATTCCTTTCAATTCAGGCAACCCTAATTAAGCAATCATTCTGTGCTTTGCAAGGTTCTAGGATAAAAAGATCAAATAAAAAGTAGCCCTCGCTACAAAGGAATACAGTGCATGAACACACAAGTAAATTCAAGAGATGTTTATAAAGATGATAACTAGGTAAATCGGGGAAGTATCCCATTTGAAGATGGCACCAAAACTGAAACTCAAAGGAAGTATTCTAAGATGTAGAGATGTAAGGGAGTCCTTCCAAGTAAGTGCAAAGGACCAGACATGGGAGATTGCATGTAAAATTCAGAAAATAGCAAGTCAGCCATTTTTTGTGGAACCTACAATAAATCAAAGAATAATTTTAAGTTTGAAAAAATAGACTGAAGCCAGATTGTAAATCACCAAACAGAAGAGTTTATATTTTATTCTAAAGACAATAAGGAGCCACTGAAAATTCTAGAGGGCAGTGGCATGATTGGCCCTGTGTTTTAAGAAGATTATTTTGCTGTAGACTCGAAGAAGAGAGGCCAAGCAAAGGGCTATTGTGAGGTCAGCTAGGTGGCTCAGTGGATAGAGATCCAGGCCTAGAATTGGGAAGACCTGGACTCATATCTGTCTTCAGATACTTCCTAGCTGTGGTGTGACCCTGAGCAAGTCACTAAAGCCTTTTTGGCCTCAGTTTCCTTATCTGTAAAATGAGCTGAAGAAGGAAATGACAAAACATTCTAGTATCTTTGCCAAGAAAACCCTACATGGCATCACAAAGAGTCAGTCATGACTGAACAGTAGTAAAACCACTACTAAGTAATATCATTAGTAGTAATAGTATTACTAATGTTAATACTATTATGACTACAAGAAATGTAGAAACGGGAGACTAGAATCTTGATTCCTGCTTTAATATCTGTCTTAAATTATAGATTAGCCTTATAAAATTATTTCATGTTTCTTTACTGCCTCAATTTACCTACAAATGAGGGGAATGCTTTTTTTTCTAATTAAAATTCCTCTCTCCCAGATTTCTTTTATATAGTTCTCTATTTACATATGTCTAAGACGTCCTGATATATACTGTGAATTTTATTGTAAAAAATTTTAGGAAGAGGCTATTAATGTTCCCCCCAGAGAGGATATATTTCTACTTTAAAGAATTTGTCCAGCCTCCTTACACTTAAACAAACCTGATATGGCAACAGTTTCTACCCTATGAATCTATGTTGGACTGGGATAAAGGAAAGAGATTTAAAATTAAAAGTGCAATGAAAAGGAAATTGGAGTTAGAGGTCAAGGGACGCTAGTTCAAATCCAAGCCTTGCCACTTTCAACCTATTTGGCCCTGGGCAAATCCTTTTCTTTCCTTATCTGTAAAAAGAAGAAGTTTTACGAGATGATCCTTAAGGTCCCTTCAAGTTCTAAATTTGTGCTCTTCTGTACAATAAATCTCCCAACAAAATCACCTCCTCAAAATTGTCCCTTCTTTACCAACACATTCCAGCTACCCTACTTAAGGTACTTATTACTTGTCATTTGGGCAGTCACGTAGCTATCAAATTTATAATCCTAAAGCACACATTTGAATATAACATTCTCTTCTTCAAGAAATCTCAGTGGCTCCCTATTACCCCTTAGATGAAATACCAACTTCTTATTTACAACCAGTCACAAACTAGTTCCAGTTGATTTTCCAAGAGAAGTACACATTAGCACCCTCACCTCCTCCCACACATAGTCTGTTCTAACAGAGCAGTATTAATTACCTGGATTAATGCCAGTCAATTAATAAAATTTAACACAATATCTTTGTGGATAAGCGAGAGAGGTGTGGAATAGATAATAGAAAGGATGGATAGTATTGCTTGTATTGTTATGTGTGGTTCTTTACATACAATATTCCTCCTCCCATTTCTATCACTTTTTATAGGTTCTTCCCAACCCCACATTAAAAATATTCTCTATCCTTACCTCTGCCTGTTAGAACCCCTGACTCTTTGGAGGGTTTAGTTCAAGTGCCTACTTCTTTAGAGGATTTTACTCAATTCTCCTTGTTGCTCGATCCCAATTGTCCCTTGATGAAACCACTTTGCATTTTTGCTATGTATGTTTTATTTATTCAACTGTAAAAATAATGTAATGCTTTCTAAAGGACAATGTAAGCTTCCTGAGGGCAGGGAGAGTCTCAGTTTGAATGTTTGTAATCCCAGCTCCATGCACAGTACATAGCACATAATTCTGATTTAGTAAATTAGATTGACTGATGGTTTGAAGGGAAATGTGTTTTTTTTACTTACGTTGTTTCTGTCTGGTACAACCAGGAGCTCTACTCCAGCAAGGAAGAAGAGAACACGTGCATAGGCATTAAACCACTATTCTAGTGTGATATTATATTTTAAAATATATCTTTATCATAACCCCATTACTAGGAACCTATAAGATGCATAATCTTGTAGCAGCTGTTTATAATATAGACTGAGGACTTTTTGGCCAGATTACTGGACTGGTGAATGAAGGAATTGCTGTGGACATAGTATATTACTTGGATGATAGCTAGTCACTTAAAAAAATTTATCACATTGTCCTTGTGGATAAGAGAGAGGGGAATGGAGTTGATAACAGAAAAGGATATCAATTAGTTGACCAACTAGATTAGTATTGATTAAGGTTATCTAAAGAATGTTCAAATAGCTAATTCTTTTAAGGGGTCTTTCCCCCTATTGCTTGTCTCCACCTTTTCCTTAATCAACTAATATTGTGTGTATTTTTGTTACATAGCCTCATTTATCTTTAAAAATTATATACCCTGCTAATTCCTTCCTTCTCATTTGGAGATTGAGAAATGAATTCAGGTAATGGTTATTGGGAATCAGATTGGCTTGGGGCACAAAAAAGGAGGGAAAAATGTTCTGTTCTAATATTATCAGGCTCTGGGGAAATTCTTATTTTATTTTGATTTCTATGATAGTCATCTAAGATTGTGACACCAGAGCTGTTTCTATGTCTATTAAGAGTTTCTTAAGCCATTACTGGGGTATGATTTTAGAGGACAGAAGGATGATGAGGGAGAGAAAGAGTGAGTAAAAGAAAGGGAGGTAGTGGGAGAGGGAAAGGTAGCTGGAGAGAGACAAGAAGGAGAGGAATAATTGAATGAAGAAGTCTGGAGAATAAGGTGAACTGGAAGTGAGCATGGTGAAGGTTTCTCCTGAAAGGATGCTTTGAGTAAAGGAATCATCCCACCTCAATCCCTAGGACAAAATATTTTCCTCATTGTTCTTCCGGCATGCTTGGATTTCACAGATACCCCACAGTATACTTTGATACCTTTGGGGTAAGATTTTCCCCACCAACAAACATGAAAATATGCTACCTGAGTGGAGTAACACATTATGCCATTACAACCTGTTAACAGTTTAACACAGACTAATTTATAAATTTAGCTAGTTCTCAAATGAGGAAGTGTCAGCTTGGAAAGCAGACAGTAGGGTCTGGATGGAATGGGAGAGAAAAAAGAAAATTTTCATTGAGAAATGAAAACTATTAAGCTTAAAATTTTCCCTGAAAGGTTAATAGGGGATGGGGGGGCGGAGAGAATCCTGGACTTCCATCAGATGTTGGGTAATTGGGGAAGGAAAGGGGACAATGAGTCAAAAGACTCAGCCTACTATCCCATTTAACCAAGGGTTGTTCTGACTGACTTTTGAGAAGGAAAAAAAAATCCCTCTGTTAAAATTCAGGAGCATGCATACTATTCAGAAATTTCCCAGGAGCCAGTACAAAATTATTCTCAATAGAGGCAATGTGGAACAGCAGGAAGGGTATGGATTTCAGGTCAAAGGTCATATATTTGAATCCTGTCCCTGTTGCTTAGTAGCCTTGTGGTATTGAGCTTTCATTTCCCTGAACCTGACTTTTTTCCCTCTTTAAAATAAAAGAATTGAACTTTATCTCTAAGTTTCCTTCTAATTCTAAATCTGATACTTTACTCTTCCCTCTTTCCCTCCCATTTACTTCAAATATGCCCACTTTCCACTCTCATGGCTTTCAAAATGACCACTTCAGGTAACTCATGGTAATCTATACACAGACTAATTTTTCAAATATTAGCCCAATTTCCACCATTCCAAAAAAACCTATACCAACTTATATCTCAACAGTACTGACACATTCTTAGATTACTAGACCAGAGAACTGTTTGAACCATTTAAGCCATCTCCCTACTTTTAAGCAGGAAAACATAACTAATCCCAGCTAGAAGAATGTCTAATTCTTAAATTTGTACAGAAAAATCAATTCAGCAGCCTCAGTTGTATCTTCCATCCAATTAGTACCAGAGCAAGACTCTCTCTATAGCTCAAGGTTTAATGGGGTCCCCTTATAGTCAGAAAATCTTCCTTTTGTTTTAGCTATACATTCTCTAGCCTAAAGAAAAAAAAATCAGTTGAGCCACATTTTCACTGCCCCGGTGACATTTCCCAACCCGTTTCTTTTCTCAAAATCCTCCTTTTCCTCTCGCCAGATAAAAAGAATCCAAATATGAACCCCAAGCAAATACACACATACTTTTAGAGTCCTCGATTCATTATCTATCCTTGTCCTTCAACTGATTTTTATGATGATGATGGGGAGCATCTAGTTCACACTTCTTTTGAAAAATTTCTTATGTGAAATATTTTGATTTTTATCCCAGTATATATAGTTTAGGGTCCTTAGAGCCTCTCCCCTTTGCTCCAGTTCCTTTCTTCACCTTCTTCAAGCTTAGGCATTTCTTATTTCTTATTTCGAAAGACAGAAACTTCTGCTTTTTTTTTTAAATCTTCCCACCTACTCTTCTTTTCTCCTTGGGGTTTTTGTTTGCTCCTGTGATGGAGATAGAGAAGATAAAAAGAAAACTTTGCTGCCTTCCTCATCGAACTCTGATTCGAGCCACCACTCAGCAGGCTGTCTTCACATGCTGCTCTGATTCTGGGAGTTATGGTGGTTCACCTGGCTCTCAGCCCAATGCTGTACTGCCAACTCTAGATTATGGATTATCTATAGTCAATTTTTTATTTTAAAATGCCTTCCTTCTTCCACCCAGCATGCTTCTGGGCTACCTCCTGCTATGAACAACTGGTGTGTTTCAGGGAATGCAAACTTATTTTATAATATTAGTGTAAACAGAAATGACACCAGGAGGATAGATCACTTTGCAAAATCCACACATACATATATGCAAAAGGCTTTTCAAAGCTTGATCCAAATAGAATTTTTAAAAAATATTCACCATTTTGGATTCATAACACCATTCCCTTCTAACGTAAACAATCAGGTTAACTGTATTTTTGTGTATATAAGTATGTGTGCATACACACATATGCACATCCATGTGTATGTGGAATGGTGGTGGTATTATAAATTCTTCCAGCTGTGTAAACCTGGGCAAGTCACTTAAATTCAATTGCCTAGCCCTTGCTATTTTTCAGTCTTAGAACTGATACTAAGACATTAGGTGTGGGTTAAAAAAAGTGTCTTCCAAATAAACATATATAACTGTTTTGCTTAGAGATCATTTCTATATGTGTTAGCAGAGTGTGTGATGATGGCCATTCTGGAGTATTGTCTTTAATTTGGGGTGCTACATTTCAAGAAGAGTATTTTGGAATGTATCTAAAGAATGGTCACTAAGACTATGTGGAAACTGGAGACTATAGCACAAAAGGACCAGCTGAAGGACATGTAGATGATTAGCATTAAGAAAAGAACATGTTGTGTTGGAATCAGAGAACTGAGAGTTGGAAGGGAACCCAGCAGCCTTCCAGTTCAACTCATACTTGTGGGGTACATTGCCTACTCTTATATACTTGGTAAGTAATCATCCAGCTTTTGCCTTAAGATCTCCAATGAGGAGGAAACCACCACTTCCTAAGGCAGCCCATTACACTTTGGAATAACTCTAATTGCTTAGAACTTTTTCTCCTGACATGATGCCTGAACTTGCCTCTTTGAAACTTCTGCCCATTGTTCCTAGTTCAATCTACTGGGGCCAATTAGAACTAGTGTAATACCTCTTCAAGGAAGATTCTTCAAATTCTTGAAGACAACTATCATGTCCCCTCTGAGTCTTCTCTTCTCCAAGGGAAGCATCTTCAGTTACTTCATAGTGCTCATATATCACAGACTCAAAGCCCTTAACTCCCCTGGTTGCCCTTGTGAGGAAATAATGACTTCAAGTGTTTGAAAGACTTTCACATGCAAGAAGAATTAGAATTGTTCTGCTTAGGTTTAGGGAGCAGAATTAGAAGCAATGTGGCAGAAATTTCAGAGAGACAGATTTAGGTTAAATTTAAGGTTAAAAAGCCTCTTAAAATTTTGTTGTTGTTCAGTAATTCAGTTATGTCCAACTCGGTGAGTCCTTTAGGATGTTTTTGGCAAAGATATGGGAGTGGTTTGCTATTTCCTTGTCCAGCTCATTTTACATACAAGGAAACTGAGGAAAACAGGGTTAAGTGATTTGCCCAGGGTTGCATGACTAGTGTTTGAAGCCAGATTTGAACTCCTGAAGATGAATCTTCCTAGCTATCCAAGGCTGTCTAACTTCATATCCCTTGCTTCCATGATACTATCTATCCATCCCATCCTTTGCCATGCCCTTGTCTTTTTGCCTTCAATCTTTCCCACCATCAAGGTCTTTTCCAATGAGTCCTGTCTTCTCATTAAGTGGCCGAAGTATTTTCAGGACTCCAAAATTAGCCCTTTGCTAATGCCTCTCATTTTCCTGAGTTGTCATGTTTTCCAGACCCAGACCTAGAAGTTCCAGACCAAATCTAGCAGCATATCTTACTCAATCAAGATGTTCTGTGACCATAACATAACAACAGTTCTTTCTGCATGTACACTCAGAATGAACTCTCTTGCTGTCAATCTGTTACTGTCAGAACAATAGACCAGAACCATGGGTCAACTCAGACTGACCACATCAGCTCTGAGTAATGGAAAACACATGCAGAAACCACATCCCAGCCAACATGGCTTTGCCATGAATAGACTTTCAGTCACCAAACAAAACTTACTGTCTCCCTCTTTGATGCTAAACAAACCCCAAGAATAGATTATCTGAAGCTGGACAAACTCTCTCTTGTGTCTAAGCAAATTTTACCAATGTTCTGGCTATAACCTCTTTGTCCGGTTACAACTATGTGTGTCAATGCTGTGCCGTGGCATTTTGATTTAGACTTGGGTAAGAGTCTTTCACCATCATGCCATGACTTGATCTTACCCTTCAACAGGATAAAACTTTAAAGCAACGAATGGGTACTTTGGGTTATTCTCCTTTTCCATTTAAGTGAGTTAGTATTTTTTACAGTATTTAAGTTTATTTACAGTATTTAAGTTTACAGTATTTAAGCTTCATCTCCAATATTTGACCTTCCAGTGAATTGTTTGAATTAATTTAAGTATCAACTGCTATGGCCTCACTGAAGCTTACCTAAATGGAAATGGGTTGCCCGTAGAAGTAGCAGATTTCCTATGAAAGCTCTTTTAGCAAAGATTAGATAACTACCTGTCAATGGTAGGGTAGAGGGAATTCCTTTTCAAGTACAGGCTACACCAGAAGGCTTCTGAGGCCTCTTCTGACTCAGACATTCTCATCTTTAAATTTTATGGTGGGTTAGCTGAGACTCTCCTAAGTTGCTTCTCTGGTGGAAGTTCTCTTCTCTAGAGGGGAATATATGCTAGGCAACAGTTGCCCCTTCTCTTTGGTCCTTTTCTCAGTATCTGGGCTGATTCTTCTAGCTTATCAGTTGATCTTTTTTTTTTTTTTCCAAGAACCCCGTGCCTACCATTAGAATAAAGAGACATTGCCTTTCTTTCCTTTCCCATTTGGACCCTGATGGATTCTGCCTGTCTGCAGAGGCCCCCAAATCCCTGCTCTAATTTCAATTAGAGCGCTCTCTATAGCAGTGTAGTCTGAGGGTGAAGAATCAATTCCTAATCCCTACATTAGCGCTGATTCATCTCTTTCCTGAGTTATCGGTGGCTCCAGTGGGAGGGAGGAAGGGAGAGAGGATTGAGTAATCTTTTGGAAGAATAAATACGGTTTGTTTGTGTTTGTATTCGTTTCCACGCTGAATTCTGATTGCATCCCCGTGCTTTGACACCACAATTATTATTAATTTCCTCCGTCTGCGCTCCGATTCTCACAGCCACAAAGAAGAGATGACGGATAATGTTGGATTTGGTAATTGGAGGAGTTGGGGGAGGGGAAGCAAGGGCAGATGTTTTATCATAAGATTCCAATTCTCAGTTTAGAAGGCACATGTTACACTGTCGCAGAGGCCCTGAAATAAAATGATTTTGGCATAGTACTGGGCTATTCTGTCCCGTCGAAGGTATTAGTTGGTTCCTCTCTTGCTCCATTTAGTTTTGTTGTCTTCCCCTTTTTGTCTTTTGATCCTTTTTCCCCTTTATTTTGTTTTTCTTTTCTTTCCTTTTCTTTCCCTTTCATCCCAACACCTGTATTCAATGAATATTAGGGGGAAAAGTGCTAGAATAAGACTAATAACTACATTGGGACATTTTGGGAAACAAATCAAATTACAATTGTCCATACTCTAGCTAGAATTCCATCTACCTCCAATTATTTAATATTTTTATACGCACCAGGACTATTCCTACAAATTGTCCTAATTAGAGGCTTCATCCTCACGGTTCCCTCCAGTATATCCCTCTGCCTTTCCCATCAACTAGCATTAGGTCACTGTCAATTTGTATGATTTCCCAGATATACCTAGTAGTACAACGTTGGCTAGTTTAAATGGAAGGACTTCCTAAGTGAAGCTCATTAGCTGATTGACAGTGAGGGTGATGATGGTTTGTGGCCAAAGACAGCACAGTGGCCCAGACTGAGCTCTAAATTTGGTAATTAGAATTGTCAGTCTTTACAATGAGTCAGATCTCTTGTTATATTCTTGCCTCCTCTGGTCTTGTGCCCCACAGCCCTGACTCCTCTGGCCTTACCAGTGGGAACAAAAGCTAGAAGCAAGAAGAGGGTAGAAACATCATTTACTGATGATTTATTTTGTTCTGCTCTTGTGAGCCCGTTGTGATTAAATGTTAATTTTCTTGGCCAACAGTGTACCCTATGAACCCCACAACATGCATACACATGCACATACATAGGCTCCTCTCTTTATCTCTCCTTCACTCATATACATACACTGGCTTCCAGAATACACAGAGAAAATAAAATAGATAACCTCCCCCTTGAGCCTAATAATAATGTTAATGCTAGCTAGCATTTCTGTATTACTTTAAAGTTTGCAAAGTGCTATCTGTCTGTCTATCTGTCTGTCTATCTACCTGTCTCTCTACCTGTCTCTCTTTCTCTCTGTCCCTCTGTCTCTCTATCTATGTTTGTCTATCTATCTATCAATCTCTCTAAATCTCTGTTTCTATTATTTATCATCTCTCTATCTCTCTACATCTATGTATCTTTCATCTATCTATTATCTAACTCTTTATTACCTATCTATTATTCATCTCTCTCTTTCTCTTCTTCTCTCTATTATCTTTCTCTCACCTATTCTCTCTATGTGTTGTCCTAAAAGTCTTTAGTACAATTTTAAGTTATCAAAGCATAAGACTACACTAAGACTTTTGAGACATTATATATTATCTTATTTGATCTTCAGAACAACTATTTGAGGCAGGTGCTATTATTACTCCCATTTTAGAGATAAGGAAACCGAGGTTGAGAAAAGTTAATTGACTTAATTGACTTTCTCAGGATGTCCCAGTCAGTAATTATTTGGCACAAGATTCAAACCTAGTTCTTCCTTCCTCCCACTTTGGCACTCTGTCCACTACCATGTCTTGCATACCACATAAGTTGGTCACTATTACTTTATCCTACATGCTGAGTGAGAAGAGCATTTGGCTGGAGCTAACATAGTTTATGAACTAAGGGAGATCCCCCAGTGTAGAGTAACATGTTAAAACTTGCCTCCATTTAGATGCTAAGGAGATCTCAGTTTCTAGGGCCCTAGTGCTAGTGTTTAAACTGTCATTTCAGGAAAAGAAAAGACCAAAAAACTTCTAGCCTTTCCTTTCATTTTAGAGTCTTGGTGGGGAAAATGACTGACAACGACCCTTCTCCTATGATCTTAGAATTTTCTCTCTGTGAAGCAGTGATGGAATTTGGAACTGAATTGACCCCAAATCCACAGCCCTTGAGCCTATGACCATCTATTGCGAGTAAAGGAGTTTCTTATTGTTGTCAGTTTAAAAAATGAATCAAATTAGAGAAGAACTTGTCAGAGAACCTGTGATATATTTCTTAAAGTTTTTCAGAAGTCTTCTATGTAGAAAAGGTTTATTATCATAGCTAGCATGGACTACAGCCAAGCTAGAAATACAGAGGCCAGAATTTTTATTACACTCTTCCTGAAATAGACAGTGTGATTGAGAAGGAAGAACATTGGATTATAGGTCAAGAAATTCTGTCTTCCTCCAAATTTTCATACAAACCTCCTTGTATGATAAAGGCACTGTAATATAGGTTAAAGACCACTGGATTTGAAGTAGAAAGGTCTGAGTTCAACTTATATTTTTCATGCTTCCTTTGTGACTGTGGGGAAATCAAGTAACTATTCCACATTTCAGTTTCCTCCTTTGTAAAATGGGTATAACATTCTCACTGCCTACTTCAAAAGGTGATAATGTAGAAAGGATTTTATGAACCCAGGAATCAAAGGACCTGAATTCTAATTCTTGATCTACTGCTAACTAGCGTTGTGACTTTGAACAAGTCATTTAATATCTCTGGGTCGCCATTTCTTCATCTGCAAAATGATTGAGTTGAACAAGTTTGTCTCTAAGGCCCCTTCCCAACCTTAAAATTCTGAGTATATGAGTCTCTTCAGCACTGACATCTGCTTTGAATGAGCTTTTAATCATCCTCCACAGACTCCTGGGTAGATGAAAGTGAAGGCTTAAAATAGACATATGCCCAAGTGAGGAGGGCAACAGACTTTCATGGAGAGCAAGCTGCCTTTGGAAAAGCAAAAGGTATACTGGAATGGAAAAGGAAGGAAGGAAGGAAGGAAAGAGAGTCTTCGGAGACTTGCTGACACCTCAGCTATAAATCCTCCAAGACAGATTAGGTGCTAACATTTATTTTTTTCTCATCAGCACGGATGCTGTTGCTGGTAATGGAGCCACTCTGCAGTAACTCATGCATGAGATTAGCAACACAGGAAGGACAGTAAGGGAGCTGCTCGTTGCCAAAATGGGCATGGGTGAGAGAACCTGGGTGGGCCTGGATGGGCAGGCAAGGGCAGAGAAAAAAAATGTGTTGCATTTAGAATCTTGGAACTGGAAGGAACTTGAGACTCCACCAGTGGAATCTCTTTTTTAGCCCAAAAAAGGAGAGTGGACTTGCCCTGGATCCTGAAACTAATTAGTGAAAATCAGGATTACAACCTGGTTCTCATTCTATGTAGTCCTTGATAGAATCAGGCATTTTTGGATCCAAATAGAGATGGAAAGCCTTGATATGTGTGCAGATGAGAGGCAAGACAATTGATGAATTCATTTAAAAAATCATTGATATCTTTTGTTTTTCTATCACCCTGATTTCCCTATCCTCTACCTCTCCCACCAAGAGAATCATTCCTAATTATAAAGAATAAAAAAGGAGGAAAAAAGCAGTTGAGTTAAAACTAATCAAAATATCGATCAAATCTGACAATATATGCATTGTTCCATACCAATAGTCCCCACCCCAGCAAAGAAATGAGAGAAGTATATTCTTTTGATGGTAAATTTAATAGCTAGATTATATTTTATTTTTAAAGCATATTTATTTTATATATAAAATAATATGTGTAACATAAGAATAGCATAATACACATGATGTTATAAATATGTAATAAATTCAAATAAATGAGCTTATCTAAAAGAAACAAATTCTCACATTAGCTATATCTAAAAATCTATGCCTCTTATTGTGGAATGATTAACTATGATAGACTTAGCTACCCTCAGCAATGCAATGATCCAGGGCAATCCTGAGGGACTTATGACAAAGAATGCTATTCACCTCCAGAGAAAGAACTGTTGGAATTTGAATACCAGTCAAAGCATCTGATTTTTCACTTAGTTTATTTAGGTTTTTATTTTGGGGCTTTGGTATCATATGATGATTCTCTTACAAAAAAATGAACAATATGGAGATATTTTGCATGATAATACCTGTATGACAAAGATCAGATTGCTTGCAAGCTCCAGGAGGGGAGAGGGAAGGGAGGAAGAGAGACAATTTGCATCACATAACTTTGGAAAACTTGTGTGGAAATTTTTTATTATGTGTAATTAGTAAGATAAAATAGCTTTATAATAAAGAAGAAAATTTTAAAATAAAAAATAAAAATATATGCCTTATTCTCTTTTTTCCCCTTTCTCCTGTTGCTCCCCTCTCCTCCCATTCCAAAAAGGCAGGAAATATGAAGGATATTGTACATATATATTATCATGTAATACATATTTCCATGTTCATCATGTTGTAAAACATGTTGTTTACATTAGAGAAAAATTAATAGAAGAAATAAAGTGAAGAATGGTATATTTCCATCTATATTCAGACTCCATCTGTTCCTCCGATGGCAATGGATATCCCTGTTCATCATAAGTCCTTTGGAGTTGGCCTGGATTCTTGCCTTGTTGAAAATAGTTAAGTCATTCACAGTTGATCTTCATACATTATTGTTGTTACTGTGTGGTAAGAATATTCTTATATCTTTTCTTCAGGGTCAAGCTTAGTCATTATATTTATGTATTAACTTTTAACTTTTGTTTTTGTAAACTTTATTTACATTGTGTAGTCAATATGTATATTGTTTTCCCAATTCTGTTTATTTAACTTTGCATGAATTAGTATAAGTTTTCTATGTTTCTCTGTGTTCTTTTTTATTTCTATTTTATTGCGAACCAAACAGCCTCCAACAAACAATTATTTCAGTATGCAAAGAAGGACAAGAAAGATAGTTTCTGTATATTATTAATAATTTCCTTATATTCTTCATATTCATCATTTCTAATGACATAGTAATAATCATATTCATGTACCACATTTTGTTCATTCTAGTCAATTAGAATCTATTTTGTTTCTAGTTCTTCGATGTAATTTAAAAATATTCCTCTTTATATATGTTAGCCTGGATTAGACCTTTCTTTCCTTTTGACTCCTATATTATATATCAAATAATGAAATGGTACAGACATTTTAATCACTTTTTAAAGTTATATTTCTAAATTGCTTTCCAGAGTGGATTAATTTATAGTTCTAACCACAGTGCATCAATGTATTTGTTTTTCTATAACCTCTATAGATGCAGTGATTTCCACTTTTTTTCATTTTTCCAAATATGCAGGTTATAAGGGGAAGCCTAAAATATATTTTGATTTGCCTTTCTAATCTTGTGATTAAAAGCTGGTAATAATCTTTCATGTTGCATTTCTACTGAGAATTTTTATTGGACCAATAATCCATTTGGGACATGGCATTTGGTGGCATATATTTGTATATGTAAATGTATATACATTTTATATATATGCAATATATCACTATATTATATATTTATATTTGTAACTAAATCTATATTTTTACATAAACTATAACTAAATATATTATATAACTACATATATCTAAAATAATACATATTTATTAGAGATATTTGATGCATTTCTCCCAATCAAACTTTTTCCTTCTTAACTTAGTTGCATTAATTTTGTTAGGGCAAAAGAGTGGCTTTACTTGAAAACTAAGCTGCCAATATTAGAACCTCCTAAACCTTGACTTTTTTGGCCTTCTCCCTATTAATCAATCTCATTTCTTTTCCAACATTGATCCCTCTTCTGTCATTATAGTGACTCCACATTACTGGGCAATAATGTATAACTGACCTTTCTGTAGAAAGATGCATATGTGATATGATAAAAGGCAATGAGGCTGTGAAATGTGCTGACCTACCCACAGTTTCCTCATTGAGAATCTGATATTCACTGAGAGACTGAACCACAAACAAGGCTGATCCTAGAATTCTTTTTTTCCCTTTTTTTTATTAATTTCTTTATTTTTAGAAAAAAATTTCCATGGTTACATAATTCATGTTTTTACTTTACCCTTCACCCCCTCAAACTTCCCCTTCCATCGCTAACTTGGATTTCCACCGGTTTTAACATGTGTGGTCAGTCAAGACTTATTTACATATTATTGATAGTTGCATTGGAGTGGTCCTTTTGGGTCTACATCCCCAATCATGTCCTCATCAACCCATGTGTTCAAGAGAATTCTAGAATTCTCATTTCTCTGAACCAGTCTTCTTGTCCTCCATTAGCAGAGAGAATGACAGCAAAACACACATCCTTCCTCCTCTTATCTTGACCTTGGCAAAAGAAATGAACAAACCAAGAATTTGAATGACCATTATATACACGCACACACATGCATAATGTGTGTATAGAATGTTGTATATAGAAAGTATATGGGATTATATATGTATATGAATGTAACGTAAATTTGTGTATGTGTGTGTGTTTAACAACGAATGAATAATTATGCTACTCACCTCTTGATGGAAAGGTGATGGACTCCAGTAGATGGACTCCATTTTGCATAACCTTTCAAAAAGTTCCTAATTCTTTCAAAGGGGACTTTAGAGCACTGTTAATATTATATATTTTTCTCCTAATTCTTCTCCTTTTGCTTTATACAAATAAAAGTCTTTAGAAAAATTCCCCTCAATTTGTCTATTTTGTAATTTCTTTTAACAAAGACATTATTCCATCATATTCAAATACAGCTTATTTAATCATTCTCCAAGTTTTTCTCAAACATTTTCTTAATTTCCAATTCTTTGGTTGCTATGCATATTTTGGTACATATAGGCCTTTTTCCTTTTTTTGTTCAAATATCTTTTGGGTAGAGACCTAATTGTAGTATCACTGGGTCAAAAGGTATAGAAGTTTAATAACTTTTTGAACATAGTTCTAAATTACTTTTCAAAATGGCTGCATTTATTCATGGCTCCACCAATAGTACATTAATGTACATGTTTTCCTACAACTCCTCCAGCATTTTGTCATTTTCCCTTTGGAGGGGGGGTTAACTTTGCATAATTCTATATGTATGAGCTAGAGCCTCAGAGTTGTTTTAATGACATTTCTATGGTTATAACTAATTTGGATCATTTTTTCATACTCTTTTGATAGTTTGAATTTCTTCTGATTACTGCTTCTTTATATTCTTTAACCAGTTATTAAGTGGGACATAATTCCTTTCCTTATAAATTTAAATTAGAAAAACTTGCTAAAATATTTTCCCCATTTACTTGTTTTTCTTTTATTTTTGGCTACATTGGCATAGAAACTTTTTGCATTTTAACAATTATCTGCTTTATTTTCTTGTAGTTCTCTCTTTCCATTATTTCATTAAGAACTCTTTCTCTACGTAATTTCTTCCTTGCTCCTCTAATTTTATTAGGATGTCATCCTTTATGTTTAAATCACTTTGAACTTATTTTCTAGTGCTAATTATTGGTTAAACAAAGGACAAAATAATATGAGGTGATTAGGGAGAAATTCAGAGAGGAAGGTCTTAAAGAATTAATAGATTGACCCTAGGCAAGTCACTTGACCCCCATTGCCCACCCTCACCACTCTTCCACCTAGGAGCCAATACACAGAAGTTAAGGGTTTATAAAAAAGAATTATTAGATTATGGATAAGGATAGTGGGTAAAATAATATGCCAAACTAGCAGGATGAGGAATGTATACAGTGTATGCAAAAGCACTGAGTCATGAGTAAGAATGGTATTTGGAAAGGTCAGTAAGGAGACTGGCTAGACAATTAGGTTAGGGCCAGATTATCTAGAGCTTTGGAGGAGAGTCCAAGGAAATGAGACAAATTGGCAGGCAATAGGGATCCACTGTCAGTTCTTGAGCTGGAGGGCATGAGAAAAATCCATATTTTAGGAAGCTTATTCTAGCTTTAGTATATATGATATATGATGGATAGGAGAAGTAGAAGTCACTCAACCCCTTGTGGGTATGTTTCCCCATCTATAAAATGAGGGAGTTGGACTAGATGGCTTCTGAGGTCCCTTCCAGTTTTATATCTAGTTCTCATGTGCCCAGGGCAAAGAGACCACAAAGAAAGTGACTACATTAATCCAGATAAGGTGATGAGGATGAGAGCCATAAGTGGGAAAGGAGACGAGGGTATTCTATGTGTTCTTTCAGTAACTGGATGTACGGGGTCTCTGGGCCCATTGTCAATGGAAGCCAGTCATTTCTATTCAGAAAAGCCAAGCCCAGAGCTACAGCCTTGTGGAAGTCCCTTTACAATGGCTCTTTGCTGGCTGAGGCAGAGGATGCTCTGGACTTCCCAGACTTGGACCCAGACCCTTGTTCCATTTGGAAGGAAGAAAGGTGGGTGGCAGAGCTTAATGCCATTTTGTCACTGCAAAAATCTTCAGAAATGTTCTGGGTTTTCTGAGCTTAATGGGCTGAGAAATAGAAACTCATTCAGCTGGCAGCGGACAGGACTTCAAGCCTGCTGTTTTACTGCTGTGCGAATTCTACCAGCCTGGCTGCCTCACAGCTCCAGCTCTCTCCTCTCAGGTCTTTCAGCAGGCTCTTATTCCTTTGCCTGAACTCATGTCTTCCCATGCACGTTCTTCTCATGGTCTTAGAGCCAGAGCCTCTCTTTTTAAGTATAGTTCTTTTTAAACTTAGTGGGAAAGGACCGTGAGAGTTCATTCTCACTTGAGGACCCTAGAAAAGGAAGGAATGTCTATTTGTGAACTATGTTCCTGCTATTCCTCCCTCACCATATTCCATATTCCATTTCTGTGCCTCTGCATAAGCTGTTCCCTATGCCTGGAATAGACTTCTTTCTCACCCCTGACTGTTAGAATTCCTAGTATCCTTTAATCCTCAGCTCATATGCCCCACAAGTGACTTTTCCTCATCCCTTTTACTGTTGTTCAATGGTTTCAGTCATATTTAACTCTTACTAACTCCATTTGGGGTTTTCTTGGTGGAGGTATTGGAGCTGTTTACACCTAAATGTGTATATAATTATATTTCCTCTTACTTGTTTTTGTTTTGGGGTTGTGTTTGACTATTCATGACCTTGTGGACTATACTGTCCATGGGATTTTCTTAGCAAAGATGAATGGTTTGTCATTTCCTTCTTCAGTTCATTTTTCAGCTGAAGAAACTGAGGCAAATAGGATTAAGTAACTTGCCCAGGGTCACACAGCTAGTAAGTATCTGAGCCTGGATTTGATCTCAGCTCTTCCTGAATCCAAATACTTTGCAAACCTCAAAATGCTATCCACTACACCACTCCCCTAACCCTATCATTGTTAGTGCCACTCCCCTCCCCATCCAAATTGCTTCATATGTATTTTGTATGTATTTTGTATTAATTTATTTCAGTCCGTCAGAACATATTCTTTTTTATTTGTAAATATTTTATTTAATTAATTAATTTGGAATTTTTTTCCCCATGGTTACATGATTCATGTTCTTTCTCTCCCCTCCTCCCACCACCCTCCCATAGCCAATAAGCAGTTCCACTGGGTTTTACATGTGTCATTGATCTAGACCTATTTCCATATTATTAATATTTGCATTAGGGTGATTGCTTAGAGTCTACATCCCCAATCATGTCACCATTGAACCATGTGATCAAGTAGTTGTTTTTCTTCTGTGTTTCTACTCCCACAGTTCTTTCTCTGGATATGAACAGCGTTCTTTCTCATAAGTCCCTCAGAATTGTCCCATCAGGACCTATCCTTTAAGCTCCCAGCATGTGTTGAGTATTGTTGAGGGTATCAGAAAGAAAGAGCAACAACTATAGGAATACTGATAATGTGAATAATAGGTACCAAGGGCTGAGGAGATGTTACTTATGTAACAGAATGGGCATATCATAAAAGATTGTAGATTTAAGGGCCAGTTTGACAGGCAAAGGTATAACAACAAAACTACACTAGTTCTAAGTTCAGGCTGACAGGTCCAGCCTGTAAGGTCAGAAGGGAATGTGAGGCTCACTGTAGGGGTCCACTTCTGTTACAGTGATGTTCACAGCTTTCCAGGATCCACAGCAATTAATCCACAAATAGATGAAGACAGGGAGCTGAACCAGCTTGAAGGTGCACCCTTCAGAACTATGATCAGTGCTCAAACCTGAACTTCCTCACAGGATAGATGACTTCTTATAAGTGACAAATCCACTTTCCTGGGCTCCTCACTGGAGACAGTTAAACAAGCACTAACTGCTTTCAGCCATATCAGAGACTCTCTCTAGGATTAGACTTCCTTCCTAGCCACTATTCCATCACTGGAACCTTCAGGTCTTGCCTAACAGCCTGGCTGCTATCTTACTTAAATGTCTAAAATCTTAGTTTATGAATTTGCCTAAAACAGTTTTGAGTTATTTATTCTGGATATATGGGAAAATAAAAATGAAAGTACCTACCTTCAAAAGACTTAAATTCTATACAGTGACAATTGATCAGTAGCAACTTCTTAGGGCATAAAAAAATCCATTTTTTACAGTCTCTCAACTAATATTTATATCTTCACCATATAAAAGAAGCCATAATGCTCCTTGGGGAGAAGATTACAATAGGGTCATAGGGTCCAGAGCTAATATAGACCTTAACGATAATTAAGTTAAACTTGCTTTTTTAATATGTACAGAGAATAGTTCCAGAAAGCTTGTGTCTTTTTTTTTCAGGTTTTGATAATATCTTATTTTTTTAGAAACATTTTCCATGCTTACATGATTCTTGTTTTTACTTTCCCTTCACCCCCCTTCATTCCCTCCCCATATCCAATGTGCATTTCCACTGGTTTTAATATGTTTGATCAATCAAGACTCATTTACATATTATTGATAGTTGCATTGGTGTGGTCTTTTAGTGTCTTCAACCCCAACCATGTCCACATCAACCCATGTGTTCAAGCTATTGTTTTTCTTCTGTTTCCACTCCTGCAGTACTTCCTCTGAATGTGGGTAGCATTCTTTTCCATAAATCCCTCAGAATTGTTCTGGGTCATTGCATTGCTGCCAGTAAAGAAGTCCATTACATTCTATTTTTACTAAAGTTACACAAATGCTGTTTGGGGCTAGTCAGATCCTCTAACTCTGAGTTGAGTACTCTTCCATTTAGTAGTACCTCATGAGATTCTGAAGCCATATGAGAGTTTGTAACATATGTTGCCTACATTATTTTATTTACGTCTATAGGAATGACTGTCCCATTTTTATAGGTTAGGAAACTGAGGCCCAGAAAAAGCTACTTAACTTTCCTGATTAGCTAGTAAATGTCAGAGACAGGTTTTAAGCAAAAGTCCTCCTGATTGAAAACCAAGCACTTTGTGAATTAGAGGGTTCTGGTTAATAACAAAATGCTAGTATTTATTTAGCATTTTGAGGTTTGTGAAATATTTGAAAACATAATTTAAATTCATCTGATCCTCCCTGAGGATGTAAGCACTGTTATTATTTCCATGTTGTTTCCATTTTACAAATAAGGAAACTGAAACAAACAGAGATGAAGTGTCTTAATCCAGAACACAAAACTAATATGTATCTGAGGCAGAATTTGAACTAAAGTCTTCCCAACTACAGGTCCATCACTCTATCCACTATACTACCTTGGTGCCTCTCTATAAGGATCTCATAGAATATATCCTATTATACTGTATTGCTTCCAAGTAGGAGAGGAAACTTCCTCAAACATCCAAAAATTTGTACCTCACAGAGTTGGACAATCTCACAAAATCAGAGAGAATTACAGTGTTAGAGCCTGAAAATTTATCTAAATTCATTTATTTCATTTTTCATATGAGACAACTGAAAATTAGAGGGTTGAAGATGACCTTGTCCAAAGTTATTCATACAATAAGGAGATGATCTTGTAATTGAATCCAGTTCTCCTAACTCCAAAGCCTGTGCAAATCCCCTTGTTATAAGTTACATACATACAAACACTATCTATCTATCTATCTATCTATCTCTCTATCTATCTATCTATCATCTATCTATCTATCTATCTATCTATCTATCTATCTATCTATCTATTTATCTATTTATCTATTTATCTATCATGTATCTGTCTTTAATCTATCTCTATCTGCATATAACTTTACTAACTAGTCTTTCAGTGTCAAAATTATATATTCTGTTGACCATTTGCCCAAACACTTAAGGTTGTATCATTCTAGATTCATACATTAACTTTTGCCCAGTATTCCCATTTCTATCTTTCTATTTCCCCCCAAATTTAATGCCCCAAACCCCATTGATTCCAGAATACCCTAGCAAAAGGTTTCTCTTACCTAGCTTCTTAGTACCTAAGAGCTAACTGTGTCCTCTCCTTTCCCTGCAGCACTACCTTCTCTCACTCCAAGAGAATGAATTAGCAGTTGAACTTTGCAAAGTAAAACACACACACACACACACACACACACACACACACACACACACACACACACACACACAGGCACCAAATACTTCTAGTAGGTGTGAAGTCCTCCTAGGGCAGTGAATGAGAAGAGTAAAAAATTCTGACAATTATCCATTACTTCCTACTCAGTTCTTCTAGTTACAGAGGAAGAGGGAAGAGGCACATTCTTGACTCTTAATAAGATTAATTCCCTTTCTTTCAAATACAAAAAAGAAAATAAAGTCTTGTTGATCCATTTTATTTTGACAAAACCTGAGAAGACAAACTCAACAAAATAAAGGCTCATCTTCAGGCTCTCTCCTTCTCTCCCTCCTCCTGTACTGTTGTCCCTCCCTCTCCCCCAGACTTTCATTGAGAGAGACCTTTTCGTGATTATAATTAATAATAGTGAATAGTCTGGAATACTTTTCATCTTTAGCAGGCTTTAGGGACATTAACTAATTGGTGCTTACAGTCCCACTATGAAGTAGGTTGCAAGTATTATTTGCTGTATGTGGCAGAAAAATCTCTTTATCTCCAAGGGGGAAGGGAAGAGAGAGAGAGAGAGAGAGAGAGAGAGAGAGAGAGAGAGAGAACAAAATCACTAAGCACAAATGGGAGGAATGAATGATTTTGTTCTACTACAGGGCAGGAAAGAAGCTTGGATAAGTCCTCTTTTTCCAAGCAGGTGTTTTAAACATCAATTACAATGGTCATTTATATAGTGTTTTAAGGTTTGCAAAGCACTTCACAGACATTATATCATTTGATACTCTTAGCAATATCACAAGGTATCATTTTGTCCCAGTTATTATTATCACCATTTTTCAGATTAGTGGTCATGCAGACATTGGACAATTAAATGATGTGACCATGATCACATAGCTAGCAAATTTTGGGGTGGAATTTCAGATACAAATTCAGAGGTCTTTCAACTACAGGTTGCCTCCATTCACCTGGCCTAAAATGCCCCTGATGAACTGGAGAGTTGGGAATGGAACAGAAATGCTTAGAAGGGGTTTATATATTAGTCTTTCAATAAGTGTTTATTCAGAATTTACTATTATAAGAATTAACAGAGCCAGTAATAAATGTTAGGGATGGAGGGAGAGAGAGAGAGAGTCTATGAGGATAAGACTCTTCTAGCTCTCCCCTCTTGCCAAATATACACTGCTGAGATTTCGAGGGGGTGTCACCCTAAAACTGGGTGACCTGGATAGTTGTGCTGCCCCACAGGATTGGGGGCAAGGCTTCCCTTTAAGATGAGGTATGGGGACCCCAAATAGATTCTGAGTGAGGGCAGGGTTCACCCAATCCTCCCCCGAAGTCAGCCAACTTCGCAGCTCCAAGATGGAGGCAGCCAGACCAAGCTGTGATTCCCCTCGCCCTCATCTCTCAGGCACTCTGGAACGCTATCTGACTAATTAATGGCTTTTATTAATATCAATATAGGGATTGGGGAAAGGGGTGTAGGGCAGAGGGATTTTGGGGTGCCCTCTTCTCTATTTCTATGGGGTCTGTCACTTGGGTGGGAACCTTTGAGGTTCCCACTCCTAAGCAGCTCCCCTCGCCTCTTCTCCTTCAGCTTCTATTTCTCTTTCATATTTCTATCCTTTTCCAAAATTGCAAGACAAACCGGAAAGGGTCTCTCAGCAAGGTTGGATAATGGGAGAAGGAGCCTAAGAGATGGCTCCCAAAATGGAATCCAAACAACTTAGCTGATTCGATGACTGAAATCTTGCTGGATGAGAAGCAATGGGATGCCTTTGACCAGGGAATCAGGGTTTCAATGTCCCAAGAAAGATCCTCAGGAAGCCCTCAGGACTGGATTCAAGCTGAGATGTTCTCCTCCTCCTCCCTCTCTCAGTCCTCTACTGGAAGTCCTCTCCTCCTCCTTCTCCTCCTCCGAAGACTTACCCAGAATTCCCTCTGGTCCCAACTGTCAGTAACTGTCACCAACGGCCTTCTTCTGGCTCTTTTTGTCCCATCCCCCATCCTTACACTATGTGCAGGCCTTGTGCTAGGTGATACAAATACAAGTAAAAAGAAAGACATTCCTTACCCACAGGGAGCTTACATTCTAATGGGAGAAAGAAACCCACAAAAGGAATTTGAAGAAATGAAGAGAAAGCTAGACTGGCAGCTGTCATTAAATAGAGGTTCTAGGAGGAACTGTCAATCAGAAGGAGAGGCCAAAGGGTCTGAGAATACTGAATTCTGGGGCTAAATTAATTTAGGATGAAGAGTTTTCTGGGACATGATAGAAGAGACTGGGTTACAATCTGATAAAAAGCAGAGCATCAATAGAGAGGGTATACCAAGTAGGATCAGATAAGACAAAAAATATGACTTGATATTCCTAATCTTTAAATTGTGTAAAGTGTTTTACAGACATTATCTCATTGGAGATATACCATTATCCTTTTAGGTGGTCACAAAAATATTATTATCACATCTGTTTCATAGATGAGGAAAACAAGGCCAAGAGAGGCTAACAGCTTTATTCATGGTCACACAACTACCAGGGGGTCAAAGTTATATTTTTGACTTCAGATTTTTATAATTCCTACATGAACACTCGGGATGAGCGTGACAGACAGACAGACAGATAGACAGAGAGACAGAGAGACAGAGACAGAGAGGGAGAAAGAGAGAGAAAGGGAGTGAGAAAAGGAGGTAAGGAGAGAAGGAGGTAGGGAGGGGTGAGAGACAGAGGGAGAAAGAGAGATAGAGAGAGAGGGAGTGAGGAAAAGAGGGAGGAAGAGAAGGAGGGAGGAAGAGATGAAAAAGAGAGAGAGAGAGAGAGAGAGAGAGAGAGAGAGAGAGAGAGAGAGACTTGTTCTATTTTTTCCCTTCTATGAAATCATAAAAGGTTAAACATAAGAAGGTACCTTTAAGTCCAGATAGTAAAAACTCCTCCTTTTTGTGTGTGGTAGAGTGGAAAGAGACTTGAACTATTCATCCCTGAATCTGGGTTTAAATCTTGGATCCTAATTAACTGACTATAGTCTTTTTGAAAGGCATTTAATATCTCTGGATATTATTTTCCACATTGATCCAATCAAGGGATTGAATGACATGGCATGTGAGGACCTTTGTAGATCTAGATCCATGATCCTACAAAGGAGGAAACTGAGGCCCAAAAGGAAATGGAACTTTTTCAAAGTCACACAGATACAAAGCTGGTAAAATCCAGGTGTGCTCGACTCCTGCCCTAGTATTCTTTCTTTTCTAGCACACTGCCTCTGTAAGCATGTTTCACCATCAAAGGCTCTCCTAAACTCAGGCACATGGATCTAAGCTTGGGGGAGAGGGGACCAAGCAACAGGAGCAACATGATAGTAGACCACAGTGAGTGCTAAAAAGGGAGCCTCTCTTCTGACACTGAGTCATCAACCCTGCTCACAGAATCATGGAATTTGGGATTAAAACAGCTGAGAGATAGCCTGGTGGCCCAGTGGATAGAGCACTGGACTAGTATTAGGAAAACCTGAGTTCAAATCTCTTCCTCTGACACTTATTAGCTGTGTGACCCAGGGCAAGCCTCTCAACATCTCTGAGATTCAGATTCCTCATCTTTAAAATGTAGATAACGAGTACCTAATTTTCCTAAAAGTACTATGTAAATTCTGCTCTTGTAGTTATTATTACAGTTGGAAGAGACTCTCAAAGGAAGCTGATTTAACTCATTCATGAAGGGAATGATTGTTCGTTTGCAAGGGCACAATAAGACTATAGCAAATAAATTCCGAATGGTTTTACTAAGCTGGCAAAGCTTTTGCCATTAGGGCTAGTGTTGTGTTGTGTTGTGCCTGTGGACTGAGGCACAGGCTGGCTAAGTTCATAGAAGTATGTCTCCAGGTGAACCAGAGAACGATATGTTGGCCATAGGAGCCCTTGAAGACCCTGGAGTTACTAAGGCACTGGGAGCATGGGGGAGGCAGTGCTGTGACCTATATAAATAAAGAGAATAAGCCTTGCTGAAGTTATAGATGCTTGAAACATTGAAGTACGACTGTAGCTTCACCCTCCTCAGATCACCTATAAACAGGTCTCATCTTTTGCTCTGTAATGCCAAACAGAATGTAACAAGCTCGGCAAGGCCCTTAACATGGTATTAAGCTCCCTTTAGGTATAGACTGCAGCCCATCATACACCTCTGCCTCTTATTTCTTAATGGAATAGAGACCTGATTGGAGATTTTGTTGGTAAAGGCAGGGATGGGGGAGGTGGAAAGGCAGAAAACCTAAGAGAGCATGAGGTTTGCAGGTGCTATAAATTTCAGGAAGTTGTCTCCATGGACTATGTGCGGGTGCTCTGTGTGTGTGTGTGTGTGTGTGTGTGTGTGTGTGTGTGTGTAAGAGAGATGACATGGTAGTACTCTGTATGGGGGAAGGGGAGGCAGGGAAAGGTGGGACCTGGGACTTAGAAATTAATGACATCTGCAGTGAGCTATCCACTGCCTGATTTGGTATTAAGCTAGGGCCACAGAGAGGAGAAGAAAAATTACCTGTGTACCGATCCTACATTTGGCATAGTTTAAATAATTTTAAATGAAACTGTCAGCCTTAAGCTCTGAAATAAGCCTCTGGCAAAAGAGAGAGAGAGAGAGAGAGAGAGAGAAAGATGGAAAAGGAGACAGAGACAGAGAGGGGAAGTCAGAGACAAACAGACAGAGAGATGGAGATAGAGAAAGGGAGAGAGAGACAGAAAGGGAGGGAGAGAGAGAAAAGAATGGAGAGAGAAAGGAAGGGAGAGAGGGGGAGACAGAGAAAGGGAGAGGAGGAAAGGGAGAGACAGAGACAGAGAGATGGAGAGAGGGAGCAAGACAGAGACAGAGATGGAGACAGAGAAAGAGAGAGATAGGGAGAGAGAGACAGACAGAGAGGGGGAGACAGAGACAGAGACAGATAAAAACAGAGAGAGATGGAGACACAGAAAGGGAGAGAGAGACAGAAATGCAGGAAGAGAGACAGAAAGGGAGGGAGAGAGAGAAAGGGAGGGAGAGAGAGAAAAAAAGGGAGAGAGAAAGGAAGGGAAACAGAAGGAGACAGAAAGGCAGAGAAAGGGACAGGGGGAAAGAGAGAGAGAGAAAGTGTGTGTGTGTGTGTGTGTGTGTGTGTGTATGTGTGTGTGTGTGTGTGTAAGAGAGAGACAGAGACAGATATAGGGACAGAGACAGAGACAGAGAAGTAGAGAGAGAAAGAGAAGGGAGACAGACAGAGAGAAGGGGGGAAGGAGGTAAGGAGTGAGGAAGAAAAAAAGGGTGATGTTAGGGGAGAAATAGGCAAGTCAGGAGAAAGTCAAAGGAAGTAGGTAGGTCATCACTAGTCTTTAATATTTTTAATCAGCCTGTCTCTGAGAAACAGGAAATGTTATTGCAGATACCCTTGCAGACTATAAATTTCCTGATTTTTGTGTATGCTGTTCAATGAGAGCATGATAGTTCCATTTCAATGGCTCAGCAAGACCTAAACCTTCTATTTGGCAGGGCTAGACCAGTGGAAGCCTCAGGTGCTGTTGAAGGCCAGCTGGGCAATGGATAGGAACCCTACAAATAGAATACTGCAGCTGCAGTCAGTCTCCTGGGGACTCAAAGGTTTGAGCCTAGAGGTAGGGACAAGTTGTTACCTATATAAAGGTCTAGTATCTGTTAAGCGATATGAGAGCTTTTAAAGACTGATTTCCTCAAAGTCTCTCTCTCAGAAGCTCACAGCTAAAATCACTATGACTAGATTTGCCCCTTTGACTTAAAAAGTAGTCTTGAAAAGGAACAATACTTAAAATCCAAGTAGTTACCCAAGAGAGTAGTTACATAATACCTATAGGAATAGTGGAAAGTATGATGGATTTGCAGGCAAGAGCCATGAGTTTGAATTAACCTTGGCTTCTAATAGTTCAGTTACATGATCTAAGACAAGTCACTTTCTAAAGGTTCTCAGTTTCTAAATATCATATATAATGGAAATGGTGTTTTTTTTTTTAGTTATCTGTGTATGATTCCTAACTCTGCTGCTTGCTAACTGTGATGATGGGCAAGTCACTGGACCTTTCTTAGTTATTTCATCTATAAGATAAGGAGAGTTGTGCTGGAGGACTTCAAGGTCACTTTTAGAGCTTATCTAGAGGCCCTCTTTGAGCAAAGTGTCAGATAAGTCATGACAACTTTTATTTTATGAAAAAATAATAGTTTTGTTTTTGCATCACAATTATATGTTTTCCCTCCTCTATTCAGGGGAAAACGAGTAAAGGAGTTAAAAAATGAGGAAAATAACAATTCAGTAAAACTAACCAATACAATAACTAGCTAGACAGGATATATAATGTATCTCATTCAGTTCTTCACCTCTTCAAAAAGGAAGTGATTTATTTTTTTTAATAAAACTTGATCATTATAAATGAAGAACGTTTCATTTTTATTTATTTTTTGTAGCTTCTATTGCCATCATCTTATGTGGTTTTTGCTTTGTTCTTCTTTGGGGAGGGGGTTGACTTCTACTTCATTCTGCATCAATTCATATATCTTATCATGCTTCTCTGATTTCTTCATATTCATTGTTGCTTATGGTACAACAATATTCCATTCCACTTGTTTACAATGCTTGTTTAGCCATTTCACAATCAATGTTTATCTACTTTGTTTCTCATGCATTGCTAACACACACACACATTAATTCTAATACAAATATTTTGATGCATATGGAATTATTCCTTCTGTCTTTGATATTATTGGGTATGTTTCTAGCAAAAAGTTAAAAGGTATGAAAATTTTAGTTATTCCTTTTCAGCATAATTCTAAATTATTTCATAGCATGATTGGATCAATTTATAGCTCTTACAAACAGCACCCCTCTCTTTCTACAATCCTTCCATTGTTAACTATCTATCTTTTTGTCATCTTTGCTACTATGAAGTAAAATCTAATAGTTGTTTTGTTTTGCATTTGGTTTTTAGTTATTTAGAACTATCTTTTCTATGATGGTTAATGGTTTCTAATTGCTCTTTTAAGAGCTGTTCATTTCCTATAACCAATTATACATGTCTGAATTCCTCTTAGACTCAAAAGTTTGTGCCTGTTCCCCATATTTCTTAGATATTAGACCCTTATCATAGTCATTTAATATAAATATATGCATATACATATATGTGTACATATGTTGCTTAGAAAAATATATCATATATATATTCTAATCAACATCTTTATTTTTTAGGAAATTATCTTGAGGAGCAAAATCTGGAGCTTCCTCTCCCATTCTCACCCCATCTAATATCATAGAAGTCAAAGTTCTAATATTTCTTCAAAATTAGCCCCCAGAAAGCTTGTTGTTTGCCAGTTTTCCTAAAGAAGGGTCTGCTGTGAGAATAGTTTGATTAATTATACAATGGCCTCAAAAATGTCAAAAGATCACCGTTTTAGAGTGAAAATCAGTTAGTCAACAGGCATTTATTAAGTACTGACCACATGGCAGATTCTGCAGTACAACAACAACAACAAAATCACTATTTTAAAGAACTCAGTCTAATGGAGGAGAAATGCAAATTGTTGGGTACAAATAGGATATTTACAGGATAAATTGGCAGTCGTTTTAAAGAGAATGCATTAAGGGATAAGTCAGATCTTTAGCTGAGTCCTAAAAGAAGCCAGGGAAGTTTGAAAGTAGAGATGAGGAAGTAGAAAGTTCTAGTCACAGAATGGCCAATAAATGTGTCTAGAGTTTGGGGATGAGTAAAATGTTTAAGGAACATCAAGGACACCATTGTCACTGAATCACAGAGTATAAATGTGTGAGGTAAAGGGTGCAGGCGGTATAATGTATAAGCAAACTAGAAAGGTAGGAAGATCGGGGCATAGAAGGCTTTAAAAGGCAAACAGAAGATTTCATATTGATCTGGGAGGTAATAGGGAACCACTGTAGTTGATTAAATACAGAGGCAACATGGTCAGACTTGCACTTTTAGAAAGAGCGATTTGGCAGTTGAGTGGAGGATGAATTCCAGTGGGGAGATATTTGTGGCTAGGAATCCAGACAGCAGGTATAGCAATTGTCCAGGTATGAGGTGATAAAAGCCTGAACCAGCATGGTGGCAATGTCAAAGGAGGGAAGAGGCATGAGTAGAGAGGTTATGAAGGTAAAAACAACAATATTTAGCAACTTATTGGAAGGGGAAAGAGATTGAGGAGTCCAGTATGACACTTAGGTTTTGAGCCTGGATAACTGAGAAGATGGTGTTGCCCTGCATAATAATAGGGAAGTTAAGAAGAGAGAAAGGTTTAGAGGGAAAGCTAATTTCTTCGGTTTTAGACATAACTGAGTTTAAGATGTCTACAAAGCATCCCATTTAAGAATACTAATAAGCATTTCCAGATGTAAGATTGGAGGTCAGAAGAGAGATTTGGGCTGGACAAATAAATCTGAGTATTATCTATATAAAGATGGTAATTGAATTTATGGGAGCTGATGATATCACCAAATAAAATAGCATGGAAGGAGAACATAAGAGGGCATCGGACAGAGACTTTAATACTCATAGTTATTGGGCATCACCTGGATAATGAACCAGTAAAAGAGAATGAGAAGCGGCAAGACAAGTAGGAAGAAAATCAGGAGAGAACGGTGTCATAAAAACCTAGATAGAAAAAAGTATTAAGGAGAAGAGGAGGATTGACAGTGTCAAAGTGTCAGACTTCATACAGATCAAACAGGATGTTGACTGAGAAAAGACCTATAAATTTGGCTCTTAAAGATCATTAGTTACTTTGGAGAAAGCAGTTGAATAATGAGGCCAGAAGCCAGACAACAGAGGAGAGAATGACAGGAAAGGAAATGTAGTTTTCTATTGTAGACAGTGTTCTCAAGAAATTTAGCCAACAACAAAAAACATCCCAGAAGGAATATAGGACAATGGTTAGCAGAGAAGGATGCATCAACAGAAGGTTTTTGGATGGAGGAAACTTGGGCAATAGAGAAACAGCCAATAGACAAGAAGAGACTGAAGATCAGTAAGAGATGGGAGGTGGTAGAGGGGAAAAATTGCTGGAGAATAAAGCATGAAATGTGCTCACTTGTGCATGTAAAGAGGTTTGCCATGGCAAAGCCAAGGTCACATCTTAATAAGAGAGAGGAGGTGATGGAGAAGACAATGGTAAGAACATATCTGAATGATGTGAGATGAGGAGTTGTGGAGAAGAGGGAACTCTTGGTAAATGACCTCATTTTTTTCCTAGTGAAGATTATCTGCTACAATGGACCTTAAAGGTTACATAATCTAAACTTTCATTTTATAGTTGAAGAAAGTGAGGTCATGTGAAATGATGTGATTTCCCCAAAGTCACACAGGTAATAAAGCAACTGAGCCCAAATTCAAACCAAGTTTCTTTAGTTCCCCATTTGTCACTTTGTCCATTATTCAGATAACTCTAAAGGATATCACAATTCAGATTAGTTGCAATGACCAATTTTGGTCCTGGAAAATGCATAAAGAAACCCCAATTGCCCCCTCTTGGTAGTGTTGGTGGACAAAGGGCCAGGTTGCTATATATACCATGTCAATTTCTGTGGCTGTAATGCTTTGTTTTGTTTAATTGTTTTCCTTTGATACAAGAGAGGCTTCTATGGTGTGGGATTAGAAAGTGATATTGGAATAAAAACAAATAAACAAACTCAAATACATTTTAAAAAAACATTGGCATAAAATAAACAAACAAACCATTTTGAAAACACACTTGGAAAAATATTGATATAAAAACAAGTAAACAAACAAACTCAAATACATTTGAAAAAAAAATGACTAAGTTGCTTCAGAAAAGAAACATACCATGACTAGGATGCCTTGTGACTGAAGTCAAGGAAAGGAAGAATCTTCCGACTACCTAGGGAAATGGAAATATGCTATGCGAGAGGAGAAATCTCTGTGAACTAACCCATAAATTAGAAGGTAAAATACCCTCTTTATGTAATCATTCTTGGTAGCAGAGGTAATATTCATCTCCCTGTAAGAGTTTTGGGGTAATTTCTTATAGAGGTAGAGAGTTAGACAAGCTAATGCTCAGAGACCTTGTCCAGTCATAGGAGTCTTTGACTCTGTGAGGTGTTAGCCACACTTCTTGTGTGTCTATGTATGGAGGTATATAAATATATAAGTATATATATATATATATACATATATATGTATGTATGTATATGTGTGTATGTGATTTGCAAAATTATTGAAAGGAATCTGACTCAGGCCAGAACTCCTAGTCCTTTGAAGTTTGCCCCATTACTGGACTTTGTTTGAGAAAATGCCTTCTGTCTCTATGCATGAAGGCAGCTGGGCTAGCTACATGAGGAGAATGCTAATGCCGTCTATCCATGTTGTTAAAACGCCAGTATGGCACCATGGCAAGAACCTCTCTCACGGAGCTCAGGGAGTGGACATCTGCATGGCTGTCAGAGAGCAGGTCAAACAGCTGCTCTTCTGGCCTTGCTCAGACAGCAGACCAGGCAGATGTCTTGCAATCTCTGGTAAGAGAGCAGAACAAACAGATGTAAAGCTCCCCCTGTTCACATCCTCTGCCAGTGGCTCTCCTGGACAGATGTTCATACCGCAGTAGAGAAAGGGTTTGGTTGTTCCAAAAGTTATACACGGTTCTGGATTATAGACCTGTTCATCTGGCCATCAGTGAAGATTTAAACTCTAGACTTATATGGAAAGCTGAGTATTCAGGGGACATATGGGTCTCTGCTATGTAAGGGCAAAAGAGAAACAGTGGTGTGATTTAGACCAGAAGCCAAATAATAGTTATTCGGTGTGACTGCCAAAGTCCGGAGAGATGCTAGCTGCTATACTGAAAAATGATGCCTTCCCTCAAAGAGGTTTCACTTTAAGAAGCTCACGTACACACGAAAATCTTTTTGACTCTAAAGTTCTTTAGATCATTTTCACTTACTTCTGCCTGGTAGGAGGGAAAAACCAATTCATTTGGTAAATGGACCCAAATACTGTGAAGTTTTATATTTCTGAGTCACTAAACATTATGCCCTGTAGGAGTTGTGACATTTGAGTATGTCTGGAATGTATTGGTGACCAGACTCTAATGTGAAAGGGTGGCAACTCTACCAAGCATAGATTTAGAGGTAGAAAGAGAAAGGGAAGGGGAGGGGAGGGGATAGTTTTTTGTTAAGTGCCTACTATGTGTCAGATACACTGCTAAGTGCTTTAGACCTATTATTTCATTTGATCCTCATAATGAACCTGTGAAGTAAGTGCTATTATGATTCCCATTTCAAAACTGAGGAAATTGAGGCAGACAAAAGTTATGTGACTTGCCCAAGGTCATCCAGCTGTCAGAAACCACATTTGAAATGATCTCTTCCTGACTATAGGTCCAGTGTTCTTTCCACTGGACTGTCTACTTGCCTTAGCTCATCTAATCCAACCCTCTTATTTTTTGGCTGAGGAAATGAGGCTCAGCAAAACTAAGTGGTTCACTTAGGATCATATTGGTAGTAATCAGTAGATTTAGGGGTGCAGGTCCTCTGACTCCAAATCCCAGTTTCTTTCCACTAAACCATGATGCTAGCATGTAAGTATCTATTGAGTACATAAAATATTATTATTTATATTATATGAATAATAATAATAATATTGAATACATAAGTATTTATTGAGCACCAACTATGTGCCTACTGTACATCTTCTGTCGATATGGAAGTATAATACTATAATTCCTACCTTCCTGTAGGACTTCTTTTAGAAAGAAAATGAATAATCCCAAAAAAATTAGTAAACAATTTAGTGTTAAACTTTGTCCTATTGACTCCCTAAAGGAAAGAGCTGATCAGAGAGAGAATGATCTGCCTGAGGGAACAGTGAGTTAGTTATCAGTTCTTTTTTCTTTTTTTTTTAAATATAAACATTTACCTTCTGTCTTGTGTATTGACTCCAAGACAGAAGAGTGGTATAGGGCTAGGCAATGGGGGTCAAGTGACTTACCCAGGGTCACATAGCTAGGAAGTGTCTGAGGTCAGATTTGAATCCAGGACCTCCTGTCTCCAGGTCTGGCTCTCAATCCACTGAGCTACCCAGCTGGCCCCTATCATTAGTTCTTCAATGTAGATCTGGGTTATTGTAGACAATACTCCTGTTAGATGGGAGTGAGACTAAGTGATTACCAAAGTCCTTTGTTGTTCTACAATCTAAGATTCAGCAATGAGGAGAAGGATGGATAGAAAATAGTCTAAAAGGACTTTAGGGAGGTTATGGGACTTGAGTTGGACCTTGATATAGGAGAAAGTAGTAGCTGTTGTTAAGTTGTGTCCAATTCTTTGTGACCTCCATTTGGGGTTTTCTTGGCAGAAATATGAGTGGTTTGCTATGTCCATCTCATTTTACAGAGGAGAAAACTGAGATAAACAGGGTGAAATGACTTAATGACTTACTCAGGGTCACACAGCTAGTAAATAGCTGAGTCCAGATTTGAACTCAGTAAGATGAGTTTTCCTGACTAGAGATCCAGCACTCTATCCACTGAACCACCTAGCTACTCCTCACCAAAATGCTACTTTAAAAAACCCATTGCTCAGAAAATCTTTAGGAAGGATGAAGATTACATTTACTTTTTTTTTTAAACCCTTGTACTTTTCGGTGTATTGTCTCATAGGTGGAAGAGTGGTAAGGGTGGGCAATGGAGGTCAAGTGACTTGCCCAGGGTCACACAGCTGGGAAGTGGCTGAGGCCGGGTTTGAACCTAGGACCTCCTATCTCTAGGCCTGACTCTCACTCCACTGAGCTACCCAGCTGCCCCCTACATTTACTTTTAATGTAATTTATTCACTACCTTTCAAGATGTAGACTCCAAACAGAACTCCCCATCCCCAACTCTGTTGTCATAGTCCACTGAATAAAATCCAACAAGACCATGACTTCTCTCCAAAGCAAGTATGTGAACCAGTGCCTCTACTTTCCCCATTCAGATACTCTGAAGTTACTCTACCTGAAACTTCCCAATAGAAAAGGGTCATTTATTTGCACTGGGAAATAGGTTCCTATGAAGAGCTTTAAAGACTAAACCCCAAAATATATCAAATCCATCAATACCACCTTCTGTTTGTTATTACCTCTTCTTTCTCTTACTCTTTACCTCACTTCCTCTGTCTCCCACTGAACAGCAAATGCAAAGAGTCAATAACTGGACCATGATGGGATGCCAGTCTGTTAAAATCCTGGCCCCCTCTTGTCATATACCCTAAACTTTTTTCACTGTACCTTACCACACAGTCACACATCTTAAAATACTATTCGTTCTTTTATTCACTTATTTATCTATACAACAAACATTTATTAAATTCTATTGGGCAGAGAACTGTACTATATGGTGGTAGAGATAGAAGTTTACCTGATCTGGACTTTCATGCAGTCTAATGGGAATATAAGAAAACAACATAGAAAACCAAATTATAATGTATGTTTGTTACCTTGCTGAAGTTTAAAACAAAACACTGAGTGAGGGCAAAGGGGAAATCTATTGCTGACTTTGAAAAAGGAGACATGCACAATACCCTTTTTCAGCATCAGGACAACATTCAGGGCGTAAAGAATTTGTGCTTTTGCAAGTTCATTGTCTTCCTCTTCCCCTTACTAGCGTGTTCTCTCTCTCTCTCTCTCTCTCTCTCTCTCTCTCTCTCTCTCTCTCTCTCTCTCTCTCTCTCTCTCTCTCTTTCTCTCTTTCATT
>NC_058132.1:155305933-155484438 GCF_016433145.1 Gracilinanus agilis | reverse complement strand
TCAGGAAATCTAGTCTCTGAACTGTACTCAGAAAAGGAAACAGAAAAGTACTAGGAAATTGAGGTCCAGGAACCTGGGCAAACACATAAAGTTGGTCATAAGCTTCTCCTCCAAGTTGCCATTAATTACTTCTGGGGACAGGGAGAAGAACAAAACGTCTCCCTTACAACTGCCCCAATTGAAGGTCCACTCTGTTCCACTCCAAACTGGAAGCCCAAAGGCAAGAGACAGATGGAGTTGGACACACAGGCAGGCAGAAAGACACCACACACACACACACACACACACACACACACACACACACACACACACACACACACACACAGTGAGAACCTGTCTTCCTTCTGGCCCTTTCCCTGTTGCTGAAGCTGCCTGTGTGAAATCTGTGCTAGGGGCATGAGCCTGATACCTAGCTCCAGTCCAAAACTGATCTGAAAACCATGGACTGGCAGTGCCAGCCTGCATACTAATAGGGCAGTGGCTCTCAGAGAACCAAGCCCAGGGAGGCGAAAGGATGGATCCAGGCAGCAGCTTCTGGCTCCCTGAGATTGATTTATCACCAGGTTTCTGATGAATGTGTGAGAAACTCGGCTGGTGATAAAACAGCAGGCCCGTAATTAAAGTAACAGCTCTTGTTTTTTAAATGCTGTTTACATGGGGCTCCAGCTTTCTGGGCAATTTCCCTCCTTTCCCACTTTTGGACAAAGTGTTTCTCTCCCTCTTGTGACTGCTGATTAAAGCTGCTACACATACCCCTGGGAGTGAGAGCCTCAACTGGGAAGCAGGGAAAAGGAGAGGAAAGGTCCCTACAACACTAGGAAATTGGCCTCTTGTTTGTTTGTTTGTTTGTTTGATCTTAGTTAAAGTACAAGGGGTATTTTTTAAAAAATACTTTAGGATCCTTTGGAACCCCAAAGAAAGTTTCTGGAACTGGAGAACAAAGTAGTTTTTTTCCAGTAACTAGTTAAATGGGGTAACCATCTCCTTTGCCCCAAGTTTTCATGAAGCAACTACTTTAAAAGGTAGAAGCTACATAATAATTTCTCACTAAACTCTGTCTTTCTGCCAACCGTCTGTAGCCTAAGTAGTATATTTCACTGGTTATAAATTAACAGAGGCCCCACAACAGACTTTGCCTGCTCCCACTTCTTCTCTCACTCTCTGCTTCTCTCTCCTTCTGCTTCCCTTCTTCCCCCTCATTCTGCTGAATGTCCTGCAGACACAATGTGCTCTGACTGACCACAAGGCACTCCAATCAGAGATGTTCCCTAGTGTACTCTGGGGAGCCACCAATGCCCTCTGCAGGCCTGGATTGCCCTTCTCCCTGATGAGAACCACAGTTTGTAGGAAACTAGCAGAATTTCATCTATCAATGTCCAGCGAGGACAACAAGAGGTCAAGGCTAGCATCCAGCAATGCTCAGAAAGTTGGCCATAGGGTTTGGATGACTTTTCTGGCTATCCCAGATCCCTGAGGCATGTCTCACTGAATTGGAGACTAGGCTTCTAGTTTCAACGCCTATCCTGCCTGGAGGTAAGTCATTGAAATGCAGACAAATTAGGAAGAACACACACATGTCCATGTAGAAAGGAAGAAGATAAACATGTATTGAATCTACTATGGGCCAAGCCCTGTGCTAAGTACTTTACCAAAAAAATCACTTAATAATACTAAGTAATACCATATCATATAATAAAGTGTGATCTCCATCATCATCATTATAGCTAACATTTTTATAGAGCTTACTGTATGTCAAGTGCTCTACTAGATGCTTACAAATATTAGACCATTTAATTCACAAAATGACCCCAGGAGGTAGGTATATTATTAACGCCATTGAGCTGTGTGATAGAAACCCACAATCTCAGTTGAGAAGACAGACAAACAGAGAGTAAGTGATTTGCCCAGGGTTACCTAGCTAGTAATTGTCTGACTCCCTGCTTCTAGGGCCCATACTCTTTTTACTGTTCCTCTAAGCAGCATGGTAAGATGGAACAAACACTGGATTGAAAAATCAAAGGACCTAGTTTCAGGCCCTTAGACAAATCATTACCTCTCATCTCTCAAGTTTCCCCATCTGGAAAATGAAGGGATGAGACTAGGTGACTTCCAGTGATCCTTCCAGGTCTATATCTGGAATCCCGTGAAGGTTTATTTCTCCTTATAGGCAGTGTAAGGGTATAGGTAATCCCAAACAGTAGATAATCCCCAAATCCAACAATATCTGGCTTGGAGATTAATTGTGTGATTTTTCTTGCGGTGACTTTGTCTTTCTAATTATGTTTTGCTTAGGCTGATAAATGAATTTGCTTTTCTTGAGTACATACCAGCTGAGTGGTGAAGGGGTGAGAGAGCACAGGAGCAGTGTGGGATCTTGCTGGGGAAACTGCCCTGGAGGTTGTCCAAAAACTTAGTCATCTGCTGAGCCTTCATTTCTCTGGGACTGCAGTTCTGTCCTCGGTTGAACCACGATCCTCCTTTTCTCTGAATTTTCAAGGTGGGGTGGTGGGAAATGGTATGCTGAGAGGAGGACTGAAAAGGGGAAAAAAGCTGATGAGTTGTGTCTGGCAAGCATTTGTTCTGAGGTGGGAGCATCAGTCAAGCCAGGACCTGAATATTATACAATTTCACCAGGAAATAAGGCAGTCCTTAGATAGATGCTCAGGGAATCCATATGCCATCCCCTTGTCTGGACCCATTAAAGTCCCTGTAACATGTAGAACTGCATCCTTGAGCCCTAGAGGTCCAAAGCCTTGGGAGCTATATGCAAATCCCAGGCTTTGTATGCTGGGATTTCTCAGCAAGTAGGGCACAGACTCTGATTGAGAGTCAATAAAATATTGAATTCCACAGCGAACACTGTCTCTCTCTCTCTCTCTCTCTCTGGCTTTCCCAGAATCCTGACCTATGCTATCATTAGCACATATAGAGCCAGGAATTGAGGCCCTCCTATGATCACAGTATAATAACTCAGGCAGCGGGAATGAGGAGTTGTAGCTGGCCTGGTGGGACATAACTCTGCTGTCCCATATTGGCAGCCATAGCGAGGGAAAGTAGGTATCATAACGGTGCCATTCTAGCAATCAATGATGGAAATATCCCTAATCACCAGAAATGGAGAAGGCTCTCAGAGTTATCCTTCAGAATACAGGATATCATCAAATAGGTGAGATAAGATGGGATGGGAGCTTGGAGGTTAACAGGAGAGGATGGAGTCATCTATCAGGACCCTGCAAGCTTTTGCCTTTAGCCTTTTCCCAGGGCAGGAACCCATAATAAGGCAGCAGGTGAACAGTTTCCCCTCCAAAAAAATATCACTGATATTCCAGATGCCTGCTCAGTGTGGTTCCTCACACTAAGAACTGAGAATTATACCCATGAAAGGCAGCAGCAGGGAGGAGGGAAAGCAGGCAAGAAGGGGAGAGGGAAGAGAGCAGAGTGTGGAAGAAAAGGGAGAAAGAGAAGAAAAAGGGAAGCCAAAATGGATGGAGATGAAGGAACAGAGCAATAGGAATAATTGGGCTAATGGAAGAAATTTTAATGAGAGGGAGATTAGCTTCTGGATCCTAATCCTATTTGGCACATTAATTGGCTCTTTAGGATTATACAAGGACTTTAAGAGCCCTGCCTCAGTTTCCCTGCATAAACAGGGAAGGGCTCTCATCTAACTCTATGAAACCTTATGCAGAATAATTGGCTAGTGATTACAATTTTCTTTCTATGAGAAAAGTTCCATTTAAATTTCCAGATTTTATGAAAGGCTTGTGAACATCTAGTTATTTACATCTTTTAAGTGTTCTCCTCTCTCCCCAGAGAGGTAGGTGACTGACTATCCATAGATGCTTGGCAACTCTTCAGCTGGTGTTATAACAATGCAAATCTAATATGTTCTGGAAAGGAAACCTCATTCAAACTAAAACAAAGAAAAAATGATTTCTTTTCCTTCTGCTTTTTATCCTCAGTGTTGGGGGGCAAGCAGATTCATTCTCTTTCTGTGCTATGCGCTCTAATATTCAGAAAATTCAATCTCCACCTGACTCAGAAAACAGAGCCACCATGGACCCTGTATCTCCTCCTTTCCCTCCTCCCTCCCCACCCCACCCCCATCCTCCCATTACTCAAGTTTCTCTCCTGCAGGGACGTTGAAGAATTGCTTCAGCAGGTTGTGAATGATGAAGGAAGAAATATGAAATCCCTCTTTGGTGCTTAGGGAGAGAGGGAGAGGGAGGGCAGGAGGGAGCAATAGAGATTTAAGGGGAGGAGATAAGAGGAAAACAGTGGGAATGTTGAGAGAGGAGGAAGGAGCAGAGACAAAAAAGGATAGATAGAAAAAGTCCAGGAAGGAAATGAAAGAGACATTGGTTGTGGCATAGATCATAGAATTACAGAATCGGAAGGGATCTCAGGGACCATTTGGTCCAATTCCTACCTGCCATGTTCTCATCCCTATTTCACAGAGTGAGGACAAGTGGCATTGGTGATATTAGAGATTGTTCAGGGTTTCATCAAACTTCTCCTTTTAGCCTTGCCAGGATCTAACTCCCAAAAGCACAGTTTCTCATCCCAGGCTTCCTATGCTGTTGTACTGCTATCTGTTCTCTACCTCTCTATCAATGAAGGGATTGTGTGTGTGTGTGTGTGTGTGTGTGTGTGTGTGTGTGTGTGTGTGTNCAATGAAGGGTGTGTGTGTGTGTGTGTGTGTGTGTGTGTGTGTGTGTGTGTGTGTGTTTTAACAGAAGCTAAAAAAAACAAACCATCCATTCCTTGACTTCAGGGTAGGAGGTTCTCCCTCTCCTCCTCCTCCTTCTCCTCCTCCTCCTTCTCTTCCTCCTCCTCCTTCTTCTCCTCTCTCTCTCTCTCTCTCTCTCTCTCTCTCTCTCTCTCTCTCTCTTTCATGACAGGACATTTTTCTGGCTCTTTGTCTGTAATTGACATTCTCTTTGACTAGGACCTGAATCTCTTGAAATAAGACACTTTCTGTTCTAAATCTCTCATAATTAGAGAAATGCAAATCAAAGTAACTCTGAGGTACCACCTCACACCTAGCAGATTGGCTAATATGACAGCAAAGGAAAGTAATAAATGTTGGAGGGGATGTGGCAAAATTGGGACACTAATGCATTGCTGGTGGAGTTGTGAATTGGTCCAACCCTTCTGGAAGGCAATTTGAATTATGTCCAAAGGGTTTTAAAAGATTGACTGCCCTTTGATCCAGCCATACCACTGCTGGGTTTGTACCCTAAAGAGACAATAGGGGAAATATATGTACAAAAATATTTATAGCCACACTCTTTGTGGTGGCAAAAAAATTAGAAAGTAAGGGGGTGTCCATCGATTGGGGAATGGCTGAACAAATTGTGTTATCTGATGGTGATGGAATGCTATTGTGCTGAAAGGAATAATAAACTGGAGGAATTCCATGTGAACTGGAAATACCTCCAGGAAATGATGCAGAGTTAAAGGAGCAGAATCAGGAGAACATTGTACACATAGATGGATACACTGTGACACAATCAACTTCTCTACTAGTAGCAATGCAATGATGCAGGACAATCAACTCTGAGGGACTTATGAGAAAGAATGCTGTCCACATCCAGAGAAAGAACTGTGGGAGTAGCAACACAGAAGAAAAACATATGATTGGCCACATGATTCAATGGGGATATGATTGGGGATGTTGACTTCAAATGATCAGTCTACTGCAAATAATGATAATATGAAAATAGGTTTTGATAAATGATACATGTAAAACCCAGTGGAATTGCTTGTTGGCTCTGGGAGGTGGGGAGGAGAGAGGAGAGGAAAAGAACATAAATCATGTAACCATGGAATAATATCCTAAATTAAAGAATTAAAGAAAAAAGAAATAAAACACTTTCATTCTTTATCATTAATTAGGCTACCTTATAGCCACAGAGCACCAGATCTGGCAAAAAGGTACATGGCAATCTTTTTTCTTCTGATTCCCAACTTGCCCAAGCTTCCTTCAGAAGCTTTCATGGTTTGGAAAGGTAACTACTCATTGTCAGCCATTCAAAATGGACAATGATCTCTTGCTAACTAACCCATCCAAATCATTCCAGCAAGTTGAATCCATTAAAAAAAGATGAGAATGTAGGTTGGTCCACACTTGCTTGATGAGGAAGGTGCATTTGTTGTCATAGCTTTCAAGATGCAGCACACATTCTACTGGCTGATGCCTGTCCCATATGCACTCTTCTCCTGTCCCATAGCCAGCCTGCTCATGTCCAATCTGATTGACTGACTGCCTGACGCTGACAGCCTAATGAGCGATTACACTACACATGCTAGAACCCAAAGCTGGGTAATGGATTGATTGACATGCCCAGGATCTGACTTGATCCACAGCCCTACTTGTGGATAATGTTAATGGCTGGGGAATTAAAATGTAGCTTCTTGACTAATAAATGCAGCTTGTTCCTTTTATTCACATATGCCTTCCACATCTCTGGAAGCCAGCAAGCAGTCACAATTTCTAAATTATTTATCAGATCCCTTTCCTCCACCCCAAAAGAGAGTTTTCATAAGCATTCATTTATTTATTACATGGACCAATATGCAGAGTAATTGCTTAGGTTTTGCGACTTCTTTTTCCTATGGATTTTCCCCCTATTCAACAGCAGGGGGGAAAAAAAGAGAGAAAATATCATGTCAATGTCATTTGAATCATAATAGCTACAAATTCACTCCCCTGAATAAATAGAGAGGCTTATTTATCAAACACAGACAAGATGTCTGTCGAGTTGTTAACAGAGGGAGAGAGATTTGAGTAGGCAGAAGCAATTGCAAAAGTTTGCATATCTACAAAGCTCTCCAGGGAGGAGCAACCAGCTCCCTCCTGGCCCCTAGAACCTTGAAGTTGCAGCTTCTGTTAAGAGACTTGATTGGCCAGCGGAACTTGGCCTGTCAGAATTGATCAAGAGATGAAACAGGGAACGTAGAGAGGGAGGGAGAGAGGAGCCCACAGTGCTGGGGGCCTGCATCTCATCAGGAAGAGCCAATGACAGCGTTCTCTCCCATCCTCTCTCCACCCCACCCCCAGCTCTTAGTACCTTGTAGGCTCTCAATATGGATGAGATACCAGGAAGGATGGGCAGAGCCCAGTGCAAAAGACTTCTATTCAATTCACACATGGAAGGGTCTAGGAAAACAGGAGGAAATGGCTTTATGCAAAATACATTTTTTTTTTAAATTTCAATCTTTCATTCTGCCATTTTCTTCTTTCATTTCTACCCTTGGTCTTTTCTCAAATGGGAGAATCTAAGGGCTGTTGCTGAACCTATTTCTAAACAAATCCCCAAGAATGTCTCTGTTCTCTTCTCTTCTGCCAGACCAAAAATCTCAGTCCTATTGTCTGTAGTCAGTAAGGGGCAGGGTTACCTTATAATAAGAAAACTCTGTAGCCATTTATACTGAGAATAAATTTAGGAGGTAAAAACTAATTGCAGATGACTGGGAAATTTGTAAGTGAACTCACAATATGGAGTTACTCCAAATTATTCATTTTATTTTTCCTGCAGAACTGGAACAAAGAAGGGTATTGGTGGTAATTTAATCTAGATCTCTTATTTTACAGAGGAGGAAACTGAGACCCAGGGATTTGTCCAATTGTCGATTAATTAATGACATGGCCGAGATGAGAAAGGGGGGAGGGTTCTTTGCTTGAAGTCTGAGGATCTTTCTATTAGATAATTTTTCTCCTGCCCACCAAGCTATTCTACACTCAAATAATAGGCCAGATTCTATCTTCTTCTAAACCTCCCTGGCTGTATTTTACAGGTTCATCTTTCTCTAAACAGTGATTCAACACTTCTCCTTCTCTGACTAGGGAGCAATTAATCCTCTCTCCTTTAGACCCCCAAACTAGCCTGTACTGCAACTATCTTGAAAGCTGAAGATTCCCCAGGAGAGAAGGAGGAAAGTGTAATAACCCAAAGCAACAACAAGGATCAGAAAGTTCAAAGCCTGGCCAATGAGAGAGAATAAAACTCCCACCGTGAGGTTCACCCCAGCCCTTCATGGGCTGTCATTTGTAAAATCACATCTCCACCTGCAGAACATTCCTCCCAGCTGGCAGCCAGGAGTTCAGAGGTCAAATGATAAAAAGAAACACTGACTTCTCATTTGCATTCTGCCAGGTCAAAAAGGATCCTGAGGGAGAGGGAAAGGGGAGGGACCCAGGAGTTTAAAAGGGGGCACTTTGCAATGCTCTTAGAGCCTTTGTGATGAACTACATAGCGTCTTAGAAGTGGAACAGAGAGGCAACTACCTATTAACTCTTCCATTTTCTGAATGCCCATAATACTTAATTCACTCATTTGGGCACTGGGCAATCTACTGTCTTGGATTATCCTTATGTATAGAATCACAGAACGTTAACATTGGAAGCACCTTATAGGCTACTTAGCCTCACACAGCTAATTGCTGGCAGAGTCAGGAGCTTAGGGAAGGTCCTCTCTTGAAGTGGGAGAGGCGTCAGAAGCTATCTAGTTTAAGTCAGCTGGGTGATGAATTGATTGATATTGCCAAGGATACTGATTTGCCAATTTTTACAGATCTGACTTACCCCCATTTTACAGATGAGGAAATTCAGGTACAGTGGAGAGAAGAAGCTTGCATAAGGTCACATGGATAGGAAATATCCAAAATGGATCTTCTAACTCCAGAGCTATGCTTCTCTCCACTACCATCTTTTCCTTCTGCTAGATGACCTCATTTTGGATCCCTATACTCCTTGGCATCTGGTTAACCTTGCAATAATCCCTATTCAAAACTCAACATGAAAGTAAAGAAATTCTAAAATTTGTCATGCATTTGCCCATGAAAAGTAAAATTAAATAGATCAATTTTAACAAATAAAACTATTTGACCTATAACAACTTTCCCCCCAATGAACACTATTACTTTTGTTCTAAGAGGGTAATATAATAATTTACCAAATATTCCCATCCTCCTTTCAAAATTTTTCTAATACTTTACACCTTGGGGTACACATACCCAACACTGGGAACCTTAAATCATGTATGTATGTGCATCTTTTCTCCCTCCTGTAACTATAAACTTTGATAATCAGGTCTACAAGCATTTATTAAATTCTTTCTATATTCCTGGCTATGCAAAGAGAAGGGAATATAAAGGAAGATAAAAAATAGTCCCTGCTCCCTCAAGGAGCTCACAATCTAATTGGTGAAATAATTTGCAAACAACTATGTAAAAATAAGAAATAGATACCAAGATATGTGCATATGTTTATGTATATATATATACTCATGCATTTATATGAACCTATGTTATATTCCTTTGATTTTCCACAGTCCCTAAGCACAATATTGGATATTGAATAGATACTCAGTCCTGGTTGAATTGCATTTCAGCAAACTGCTTCCTTCTATCACTACTTTCACATTGATGGTAGGAGAAGGAACCAGTGCTACCCAGCAAAAATGACAAATTCAGAAACTCTTTTGATTAGGAAGATAGATAAAATTCGATTTGCAGCAATTTGATCTTGTTAATATTATTTTGTTTAGGCTGCTCTGACAATGGATTTGCTCTTTCTGAGTGCCTACCAACAGGTGGAGAGGGAAAGCAGTGCAGAAGTATGTTAAAAGGGCAGAACCGTAGATGAGGGGAAGTGATCACGCCTGGTAGCTCCCTGCACTTTGGATACAGATGAGGGCAGTGCAAGAGTGCCTCTGTTATGCCTAGAAATTCTGCTTCATGGTTTGGGAACTCATCCTGCCTTTGCATTGAGCTGTATGACCTGAGGCAAATCAGTTAAGCTATTTAAACTTTGGTTTCCTTATTTACAAAACTGAGATGATACTTCTATCACCTCTCTCACAGGCTTGTATGTGGACAAGTGAGAAGACAAGGAAACGCCATTGAAGTATACAATGCTTAATAAATGAGAGCTATTATTACTGTTCTAGTTTGTTCCAGATTGATCCGATGCTTAGCACACAGTAGGAATTTAATAAATCTTCAGTGGCTGATTGCTTAATTCAATCTAATATCAAGGTTTATGATGAAGATTTTACCACCAGTAATCCCCGAAGTAGATAATCCACTTCCTGTGAAGAGGTGAATATACTGGGAAAGCACATTGGTCAGGGTTTAACCACTCAGAATCCCAACCAACTTCAGAAAGTTCTAACATTTCAATTAACTTGCTAAGATAGCCAGCATCAGAGCACCTGAACATCTCTTTCCCTGCCTCCCAGTTGGGATGCATTGTATTATAAATAACAATAAGCTGCCCCAGTCAAAGGATGTAATTGAATCTCTTCTTTCTGCTGACATAAGCGGAGCTCCCTTGAGTGAGTTACGATGTGTATATTTAATTTGGAGACATGAGGGGAAGTGAGCCATGCCTTCTGAAATTACACTTGGGTGTGGCCAGCCTGGTGTTGGTGCCCTTCTGTAGTCACTGGGCACCATTATGATTAGACTAGGGGAATAGCCTCAGGGATGGAGGGAAAGCTAAAGAGTGAGAAAAAGAAAGGAAGAATCGGGGAGTAAAGGGATCGGTATGGAAAAAGAAATGGGAAGCATCTATAGAGCAGAAACATATTCATTAGAGATTTAATTGAGTTTTCATATAACCTACCCTGCTTAAGTGAAAAGAGGAGGAGAGAAGAAAAAGAATGATCCCATTGATTCAGGGATCAAAGATAAGAGTAACTGAGGGGTCTGGAGAGTAGGAAATAAGGCTATATAACAAGCAATGTTTTTGTTACACCCAAGACAAAGAGCTCAGAAAGGACTTTAAGCAGCATGGAACACTCCCTCAAATCAACTTTTAAAAGAAATTCAAGGGATGAAGAAAGAGAAACCAGGACATCCAGAGAGAATTATTCTAGCTGGGAAGGAGGCAAGAATAGGTTAAGTGGGTCTCACTCAGCTTCAGTGAGGGAGAAGCCATCTGGTGGCTTCCTATTTTGATAGTTATTGTTAACTAGATACTAAATTCAATTTCTATGTGACTGGAGTGCAAGTGACGACAGTGTCCCCTCCAAGTTTCAGTCCACTAGGGGTCAAGTCTTGTCTCTATACTTAGTTAAAGCTAGGTGGGACTTATGTGTTCCAATGACTTTGTAATGGTGCTATAGGAACAAAGAGAACAGGAGCTTCATCACACCAAAGTGTACATATATGATAGGCAGGACTGGATACCCCATCCTTTGACCAATTCTGAGCTCAGTCAGTTGCCCTGCATATATCCCACACATCCTGAATGTCTGAGATTCAGGTGACATAGATAATGCTACCAACAGGAATCACAGGGAAGGCCAGTCAAGTCTTTCCTCTAGTTCCCTAGTCACCTTGCCATCTCTCCTCCCTCCAACATAACCCATACCAAATCAACAAATCAAGCATTTACTCATTGGCTGAGTCCTTACTGTATGCAAGATGGGGTGATAGGCATCAAAGAAGACACAAAGAAAATGAGAATGTGAGCTTTGCGCCCATCACACATTTCCCAGCTGTATCCTGACTGAGAAACTGCCAAATACAACCCCCTCCCCAAAGCTGAGGCCAGCAGAGCAAAGCTTCTCCTCCTCTCTCTCAGTTCTACTTTGCCAGTAGGCAGATGAGAGCAGAGAGAAGGTTATAACCCGGAGCATCTCACCACCCGCCACTGCAGAGACATAGGCAGAAAGGAGCACCTTGGGCTGTGACACAGCAATACTGTGTGTGCCAAAAAAACTAAGTGTGTGTTTTGACAGCTGCTCCCCTGAATGGCTGCTAATGTAATCCATGGGTGAGAACTCCCAGTGGATAAGTGGGTGATGGTGTTATCACCAGCCAGAGAGGGCTTTTTTTTTTCTTTCTTTTTTTTCCCCCTTACAAACAAGGGGCACAAAGCTTCATATGTTTCTAGTGCTGATTTCCTTTGTTCCTCTAAAGGAATGCATCACTCCCCTCCTTTCGCTTCCCATTGCCTCCATCCTCTTTGAGTTCTCATTAACCTTCTCTCTGGGCTGTTCTAACTGGATCTTCTTGCCTCAAGGCTCTTAATTGATATTACTAAAGCACCAGGCTGACCCTGTCACTCCTTTTCTCAAAAAAGGTTCAGTAGCTCCCGATTGCCTCTAGAATAAAATAGAAACTCATCTGTCCTTTAAAGTCTTTCACAATCTGGTGCTAACTTATCTTGCTAGACTGATTTCGCATCACCATTCCTTGTGCACAATGTATTCTGTTAAGCCAAAATTGCTAGTTTCTGTTCCCTAGACACCCATTCCATCTCCAGCCTCCCTGCTTTTGTTCAGGCTGTCCCTCATTTCTGATGTATTCTGTCTCCTCATCTCTCCTCTACCTCTTGGTATCCCTAGTACCATTCAAGTTACAGCTCAAATGGCACCTTCTAAACAAAGTCCTTTATAATATCTGCAGTTTTTAGCACTATGTTCTCCCTGAAATTGCTTTGGATTTTCTTAGAGACAGTAAGGTGACATGGTTTGCTGGACCTGGAGTTAAAAAACTCAGAGTTCAAATATAGTCTTAGACACTTAGTAGCTGTTGAATCATGAGTAAATCACTTAACCTCCATCTGACTCAGTTTCTCATCTGTAAAATGGAGATAATAATAATACCTACATTTTGGGGTTACTATGAGGAAATATTATTTTACATGCTTTTTAAATCACTGTATAAATGCTAGTTATTATTATTGACTAATTTGTGTTCAATATTTCCTCATCTGTATGCATATTTATCCCAGTAAAATTTTACTCTTTAAGAGCAGGGATTGTTTGGAGGTTTTCATCATTTTTTTAGTCCTGTTTCCTAGTACAATATTTGGCATATAGTATTGCTTTAATAAATACTTGTTGATAGAGGCAGCTAGGTGGCTCAGTGGTTTGAGATCCTGGTCTAGAGATAGGAGGTCCTAGGTTCAAATCTGGTTTCAGAAACTTCCTAGCTGTATGAAACTGAACAAGTTACAGCCCCAATTGTCCAGCCCATAATGCTCTTCTGCCTTGGAGCCAATGCTTAGTATTGATTCTAAAATGGAAGTTAAGAGTTTAAAAAATAAATCCTAGTTGAATTTAATTAAAATTAATTAATTGAATTAATTAAATCCACCCTGCATATCTTTTCCAGGGTCAAAATTAAAAATGAAACAAAAAAAAACATCTTTTATAGTATCACTCCCTGGCTCAAAAGTTTTCATTGCATCCACCCTGCCTACCAAGAAAAAGAGGGAGTACATTTCAGGCAAAAGCTTGGAAATGGCTGATGAGATAGCAATTCTAAGGGACAACAAGAAGAATCTAGTTCGTCTAGACTAAAATGTGCATGAAGGGAGGCAGGTGCACTGATTCTGAAAAGGTAGGTTGGGGCCAGATTTTAAAGAACTATAATGCTAAACATAAAAGTTTATATTTGATCCTGGAGGTAATAGGGAGTGACATAGTTGTTATTGTTGTTATGGTTCATTCTTTGTTTTCAAAGAGTGGCATGGTTAGACTTATGCATTAGGAAAATGACTCTGGTCACTCCGTGGAGGATGGATTGGTAGGAATACCAACTACGATGCAATTGCAATATTCCAGGAGTGTAGTGATAAAGGTTGGAATCAACTTCTGCTCTTTCTTACTTCTAGAAGCATAGTCTTATAATTTGGAGGAACTTTAGAGATTATTTAATCCAACCCCCTAATTTTGAAGATGAGGAAATTGAGGCTCAGAGAGAAAATTTGCCCAAGAGATGCTTGATATAAAAGATATAAAAGAATCAATGTGGAACATGCCTGAAACAGCTCAGGATCTGGGAGAAGCCAGGGACAGAGTAAAATTTGGCTCACAGTGCCATGATTGGGTCCAATATGCCTGGCAATGGGGAAGATAGGAAAAGGAATGGCATGATTTTGTGGCTCTCCTGCTTCCCTACCTTTTTTCTCAGTTTATAAGAAGCATGGGACTCAGACCTGAGACACACATCAGTGCCTCACTTCAATGTTGTGAAAGAGGGGGTCCATTCCTATCCTGAGGATGGATCCCTTTAGCCTAACATCACCAGGACAGAGAGGGTAGTGGGCCATAAGATTGGGAGCCACCACTTGACATAGGATTGTTTCGAAGTCCACCATACTTATTTGTGAGCATAAAATATGTCCAGGGGCAGACTTACATTGTGTAATCAAAAGGGTTTATAGGTGTTTGGGGGCATTTTTTTTGCAAGGCAGCTGCCCCAATAAAGCATTTACCAGGGTAATAAAACCAAAGGAAAGGGCCTAAAGATTGTCTCCTGGCAATAGTTCTCTAAGTATATGGGAGTCCAGTGGAGAGATATTTAAGAATAGTATTCTCCCAGGCCCAAACAACCTCTCTTGCCATGGCCTCAACCCAAATTTCAAATCCAGTTGTTAAACTTGGACTTTCCTTATATGTCGTATCATGGGACATCATGCCCTCAGATTGTTTTGAGATTGGTTATCCTTATCTCCTAGCTCTGGAAAACCTTGGGGATCATTGATAAAGCCTAGTGTAAATGTCCTTAGCTATAGAAAGGCTCAATGGTAATATATTAAGTTCTAACCACTTTCATTTATCAAGCAACAATCTGCATAGTCCTTACTGGTAATGATATATATTTATGTAGTATTTTAAAATTTAAAGAATTCTTTCCATATATTCTCTCTCATTAGAAACTCACAAAGAGGGGCAACTGGGTAGCTCAGTGGATTGAGAGTCAGGCCTAGAGACAGGAGGTCCTAGGTTCAAATCTGACCTCAGACACTTCCCAGCTGTGTGACCCTGGGCAAGTCACTTGACCCCCATTGCCCACCCTTACCACTCTTCCATCTAGGAGCCAATACACAGAAGTTAAGGGTTTAAAAATGTAAAAAAAAAGAAACTCACAATGACCTTATGACATAGTTCAGACAGTAATATTGTTCCCATTTTGCATCTGAGGTAAACAAAGGTCAGATCAGTTAAGTGGCTTGTCTCTGGGAACACAACTCATCAGTCAACAATACTTGGCCTCAAAAAGCTTGTTTTAATGGGGGAGACAATATGCAGGCATAGAAGCCTCCCTGCATATATGTGTATATATGAACGAATGAATAAATCATTTATTAGACATTTGCTATAAGCACAGCTCATTGTTAAACACTGGAGGAAAATGCTTAGAAAAACAAGAGCATCTCTGCTCTTAGGGAACTTACATTCTAATGTGAGAAATACATCATAAACAAGGTTTCAAATGCAAGTCAGATGGAAAGGTCCCACTTATGAATATATACCTGTTTTCACATATGTGTATATGCACAAACACACACTCTTGTTTACATTAATCCCTTTTATACATTCTCCATTGTACCCCAACAGGCCTTCTTGCTATTCCTCAAAAAAAAAGAATATTCCATTTCCTGTCCCTGTGCCTTAGAATAGGCCATTTCCGATGCCTAGAATGTACTCTTTCTGTAGGCCTAATATTTAGAATTACTAGCTACCTTTAAGGTTGACCTCACGTACTGTCTGCTACATAAAATACTTCCTTGTATCCTAAGTTGCTCATCATTGTTGTTCAATTGTTTTCGATTATACCTGATTCTTCATGGCTCCATTTAGGGTTGTCTTGGCAAAGATATTGAAGTAGCCAGTCATTTCCTTTTCCAGCTTATTACAGATGAGGAAACTGAGGCAAATAAGGTAAAGTGGCTTGCCCAGGGTAACACAGCTATTGAACGTCTGAGTCTTCTTGTCTTTAAGCCTGGCACTCTAACCACCCTATATTGCCTAGCTATCATGGAGTTGCTCCACATTTCATGCTGTATTTATTTGGTTTATATTTAGTTTATGCAAATATGTAATCTCTCAGAGAAAGCGACAGAGACAGAGAAAAAGGAAGTGTGAGAGAGAAAAAGAAAGAGAAAACGAGAAAGAAAAATGAGAGAGAATGAAAGAGAGAAAAAGAGAGACAGAGAAAAAGAGAGTGAGAAATAAGGAGAGAGAAAGAGAAAAAGAGAGAAAGAATTAGAGAGAATGAAAGACAGAAAAAAGTGAGAAAGAGAGGGAGAGAAAGAGAGAATGAAAAAGAGAGGATAAAAGAGAAATACAGAGATGGAGACAAAAAGAGAGGAAGAAAGAGAGTGAAAGAAATAAAGAGAGAAAGAGGATGAGAAAGAAAAAAGAATCAGAGGGAGAGACTGAGAGGGAGAAAGAGACAAAGAGATAAAAAGAGAAAGATACAGAGACAGCAAGAAACAGGGAGAGAGAGAAGGAAAGATATTAAGAAAGAGAAAGAATGAGGAGAGATAATTAGAGTGAGAAAATGAGAGAAAGAAACAGAAAAAAGAAAGAGGGAGAGAAGGTGGGAAAGAAAGAGTGAGAAAGAGACTATAGAGACAGAAAAAGAGAGAGAGAAAGAAAGGGAGAGAAAGAAAGGGAGAAAGAGAGGATTAGAAGAAGAAGAAGAAGAAGAAGAAGAAGAAGAAGAAGAAGAAGAAGAAGAAGAAGAAGAAGAAGTAGAAGAGAGAGAGAGAGAATTATTTGTCAAAGGTTGAACTTGAAACTACCCAACTTTCAGGTCATCTCTCTCTCAACCATACTACACTGCTTTCAACTGTTTAAGAGGTTTGTGTGTGTGTGTGTATAACACATATACATATATAATATATTTTATAGATACATGTATACACACATACATATTAGGTGTGTATATGTTTGTATGTGTGTTTACATAGGCATGTATATGTGCATATGTGCACATATACATGAATGCCTTATATACACACACCAACATAAATATATAAACACACACTTAAATATAGAGATATTATTTTGCACATACATATACCTACATACACACACTCACACACACACATATATGTATATGTATATATATATATTTATCCCAATAGAATGTATGTTTCTTAAAGTAAAATTGGATTTGATTTTTCTTTTCATATTACTGTCACCTAGTACAGTGTCTGGCATGTAGAGAATATTAAATGAATGCTTATTGATCAGTTGATTGATTGATTGATGTGGTCCAAAGAGGTTGGCTTCTATCAGTTTCTTTATTCTGACATGCCCTAGAGGCGGCTCGCTGCTGGGGAATCATACCTTATCATTCCTCAGCACAGCCCCTCCCACCACCCTTTTTCCTTCCTATCTCAATCCTGCCAGTTCATTTGGGACCCCTTGGCCCCATTTCCTCCCCACATCTCAGAAAGGCCCGCACATGCATATTTTTCAACACAAATTTTCTACTGACAGACAGAATATATTACATCTGCATTGAGGCAGGATAGAAAGTTAAAAGAAGCTTCAGGGGATGAAGAGAAATGAGGTTGACTGTATTTGAGAAGCGCAGACACAGATCAGGCTGCTCTCCAGGCAAACCCCTTTCCTCCCTCCCCTGCCACCCTTGCCCATGAATGGCCGGGTGCCCTTTATGACTGCTTCCCGAGGTTTCCGCTCAGCAGGCTCACTGCTACTTCCCACTCTGTGCTCTATAGGAATCCCTTTTACTGTACTGCTTTAGTTTAAACCACCCCTATTTTAGAAACCACTGGAGCTTAGAAACCAATTTCCATGCTTATTTCTAAGCATTCGTGGCATTTAGGCAAGTTGTATACAAGCAGCCCATGAGCTTAATCATGGGAGAACTGAGCTCCCCACTGGAGGGAGGGCCGGAAGCAAGGGCCATGGGGCTTTGAGCTCTGGCAGTGTCTCCTCTGTGCTGATAGTGCTTAATGGCACAGTCGAGCTTACCTCAGAATCTAGGACTGTGGTAATCAAAAGGGTCCGTAGAACTGATCCAGGATCATCCTCTCATTTTACAGGTTAAGAAACTGAGACCAAAAGAAGTAAAGTAATTTACAGGAGGAGACCAGGGGAGGACTTAAGCCCATAGCCAACAATAGAAGTGGGGGCTCTGGAGCCACCAAAATGCTGTTCTAGAGCTCCTCTGGATCTTGGTGTGTGGACCTCTAATTTCTTAAGTGGGGGAGCTCCTGCTTTAGAAACCTTCTCTATTGAAATCGGCGATTTGAAAAAATAAATAAATCAGCAGCTTGTCTGTGACTTATTAGCTAGAGAGCAGAAATTCTTAACCCCTTTTTTTTTTGGTCATGGAACTCTTTGGTGAAAAGTCCAGAGTGAAGCTGATGGCCATCTTCTTAAAATGATGTTTTTAAATGCATAAAATAAAATACATGGCATTACAAAGAAAACCAATTTTATCAAAATAGTAATCAAAATATATCAAAAGAAATAAGTGCACAGACTACAGATTAAGACCTTCCACTTTCTTCTTGCATGTGTGATATGTGGCTTCTATCACAGCATGAGCAATATGGAAATATGTATTTCATGAAAGTATGGATATAACCTATATCAGATTATTTATTGCCTTGGAGAGGGGGAGGAAATCTGAATCCTAAAATGTCATAAAATAATTGTCAAAAATTGTTTCTGCATGTGACTGAACAAATATGTTCATAAAAAGGAACTATTTTAGAGGGTTGTGTGGGGATAATGAGAGAGGTAACTGATCCATTCATTATTATATACCTACTATTTTTCAAAGACTTGAATCCAGGTCCACTTAACCCTAAAGTCAGCCCTCTCTCCAGTAATCCACACTGTATCTGTTTAAAGATACACACACACACACACACACACAATACACACACATATACTATATACACAATATACATATACACACTTGTATAGGTTTACATATGCATATATGTACATGTGTATATTCAAAACATGTGTGTTCATATAAAATACAAATACAATAAACATTTATTAAATACCTAAATGCTAAGGATACAAATAAGAAAAATAAAGATAGTCCCTGCCCTCAAGGAACTTACAGACTAATAAAGAAAAACAACATATATAAAAACAAGACAAAAAGAGGAAGAGAGGGAAAAGAGGGTTCCCAGGCCACATACTCTAAGATCATGAATTGTAAAACAATTGTCGATTTGCAATGGTAGAAGGTCTGTAATTCTGAACAAAATCTTGGTTTGCAATTTATAATCTTAGAGTATTGCAAGGGAAATGGAGACTTACCCAGAATCACACAACCTGCATATGTCAGAGGCAGGACTTTTGAACTTTTTCTAACTTTGACAATAGTTCTCCATCTATAACATGCTGCCTCTTCAAATGTGAATTATTATTTTTGTTTGCATCATACACAAGCAAAAAGGTAAGTTTATTTAACAGGGGCTGTGAGGAGAGAAGGCTGGAAATGAAACCTAAGGCTCTCTTCCCTTTTTTCAGAAAGTATGGAAAAATCTTTTCACAATGAGTCACTGGTTGAATCACTCTCCTGTTGGCAAAGAAGCTGTTACCCCTGAGAACTATCCTTATTCATTCACCATTCATTCAATAAACATTTATTAATTTCTTAATATATAGAATACTCTGGCTAGGCATTTTATCTAAGGATACTGATTTTGAGATGAGGAGTCAGGGAGCAGTAGAGGAATCTGCCACAGACAATAGACAATTGGGTGAGAGTATCAAGGCAACTCAGAGACTACCTGAAAAGCTAGTCAAATTCTGGATACTCTCAACAGTTCCCTCTGTGCTCCCAATAATAATTAGTTTGTGGTTTCACTGGTGGTGGGGGACGTATTAATCTCTAACACAAAGGATTTCTGCTATAACAAAAATAATATCATTTAGAGTGTCACAGTGGATACAGAGCCAGTCTTGGAGTTGGAAAGACTTCAGTTCAAGTCCTGTCTTTGGTATATGCTATCCATGTAAGCCCAGGAAAGGCATTTGATTTTTCAGTGTCCTGGCAAATTTAAGACCATTAATTTCAAAATAGTAATTAATATTTATCAGCAAAAGATACTTCACTAATAGTTCCCTACCATGGTGAAATCATAAATCCAATCTCCCCATCCAAAGAACACACACACATAATTATATTAGCTCTCTGTGTTTGGTGAGATGGTCACAGAACAAATACATCAGTGTTACATATGCACTTGGCATTACTTAATTCCTTATTTGAAGGAATTTATCAATATGACACTTGTTCTGTTGTTGCTAAATGTAACTCTATGCCCTAGGCAGGGATTGTTAATCTAGGGTCAGTGGGCTTTATTTTATTTTAGCAATTGTATTTCAATATAATTGGTTCTATTTTTAATTATGTGTATCACATTTTATCTTTTAAAAAATACATATTATTTTGATAATGGGTCTGCAGATTTCACCAGTTTGCCAAAGGGATTCAAGACACTAAAAAGGTTAAGAATCTTTGCTCTAGAAGAATGTTTGTTAATGTGATTGAAAAAAATGATCAACCAATATTAAACTTTCTGGTCATGAGACTTTCTAGTCCTTGGATGACAGATATCCAGTCTAGTACTGGGTCAATACTCAAGATCTACCATCACCTACACTCCTCTGGGCTAGCCTTTAAGAACTCAGGATCACCATCAGCTATTATGCAGTGAATTATATCCATGTGGTTAATCTGGGAATGCCATTTAGTACATTAGGTTTTGCTATATAAATGATGTAATCTGATGTATGTACATTGATTTTTTTAATCATTCAGAATAGGAAACCACTCCAGGAGAAAACCATTTCTACCAGAGCACATTAACAAATGTTCAACGTCTTATAGATTTTGGGGGGTGCAGATAAAGGTAAATAATTTTCTAGAGTTACCCACCCAGTGTGTGAAGCAGTTTCATTTAAACGAGATCATATCCTGGAAGCTGTAGAGAAGTCCCAACTCCAGGTTCCCTGGGTTAGTTAACTAAACTCTCTGAGACTTAGTTTTCTCATAGGTAAAATGGAAATACTCCTTTCACCACGAACCCCTGACCTTCACTTGTATGCCATGAGCATTGGTTGCTTACTGTCTGAACTTCAGTGTCTCCAGATATTTAATGACAAAAGTGAATCTTAGGAACCTTTGATTGCAGAAGAGCTCTGGTCTGAATTCCTGACTCCACCACTTATTAGCTAATTGACTTTCAAAAACTGATTACTCTTTCCAGGACTACTGCAACAGCCTCCCTGCATGCTGCACAGAACCATCAATGTAATCTTCACAGGTCCCACTTTGTCACTATTCCTGCTCAGGAACTATCAGTGTCTCCTTATTGTTCTTTAGATAAAATAGAAACCATTCAGTGTGGCATTAAAGCCCTTCAGAATCACTCACCAACCTATGCTTCTGGTTTATTTCACATTACTCTCCTTTACTTTTCTAGCCAAACTGTCTCTGAATCAGGAGTTTTATCTTGCCTTTCTCTCTAAGCACAAATTGCGTGCAATATCTAGAATGTACTATCTTCTCATGTTGCTTTTTAAAATCAATGACTTCAGTGCTTTTTGTGGTAGCTAAAAATTGGAAAATGAGGGGGTTTCTCTTGATTGGAGAATGCCTGAACAAATTGTGGTATCTGATGGTGATGAAATATTATTGTGCTCTAAGGATTGATGATCTGAAGGTTTTTTTATATGAACTGGGAGAACCTCAAGGAACTGTTGCAGAATGAAATGAGCAGAAACAGAAGAACATTGTGTACAGAAAGTCAAAAGTTTGGGCACAATCCAATGTAATGAACTTGGCTACTAGTAGCATTGCAACAAGCCAGAACACTCCTGAAGGACTTCTTAAAAGAACACTATCTACATTGAGAGAAAGAACTATGGGAGTAGAAATGGAAAGGCAAAACATATGATATCACTCATCACATATATATACATACATATGAAGGTATGTGATTTGAGGTTTAGGCTTTAAAAAATTGCTCTATTGCAAAAATGAATAACATATAAATAGGTATCAAGTATTAACATTTGTACAACCTAGTGGAATTGCTTATTGGATCTGGGAGGGGGGAAATGAAGAGGGAAAGGAAAGAAAATGAATCATGTAAACATGAGAAAAATATATAAAAATTTAAATTTAAAATTTAAAAAAATTAAAAAATTAAATAAAGTCACCGACTTCCTTCAGGTTTGAGCTCAAGGGCCACATCCTACCAGAACCTTTTTTGTTTCTTTAGCTCCTGAATTGGAAGTATTCTCTGCTTCTTTAAAGTATCATGAGTTTACATATAGCTTTACATGTTGCCTATGCTCAAAAGGGTATAAGGTCCTTGAAGAGATGGACTATATTTTGTTTTGTTTTTATATCCCCCATTGCATAGCATGGTGTCCTGTATACAGTAGTAGCTTAATTAATATATCATTTGAATTTTATATTTATTTGTTTATATGTTGTATCATACCCCCTTCCCGAACACCACTAGTGGAATGAAAGCTCTTAGAATTGTTTCTTTTGTTTCTTCCTTGAGCCCATTGTATGTTGAATTGAATGGAATTAATCTTTCTAATCTTCAATTCTGTCAACTGTGAAAGGTGAATTCCAAGATCTTCAGCATCCCTTCCGACTCTATTAGTGTGTGATTCTTTGTTTCCAAAGAGTTTGAAGAGGGGACCACAACTCCCCCTCTTGTAGACTCATCCTGGGATTGGCTCATAACCCCAGGAGACTAGTTTAGCCAAATGAAGAAAGAGCTGTTCAGGTCTGCACAGGCTATGTGTGGTAGCTAAGGAGAGGGCCAGCTTCATCTTTCCCTCGGAGGACTTGAGGAAGAGGGAGGGAAGGGAGTAACGTGGAGGGAAGGGAGTAACGTGGAAGGAAGGGATATTGGCTCACCGAAAAGGGAATCCCGTGAAAAACTGTTAAGTACCTTTTCCCAGCCTTATGTACTGGGCTCATCAGGTTATTGTCTCACACGCTCTCCCACGGATCTCGTTTCTGAAAAAAGAGAATTGAGTTAAGCTGTGTCTGCGGGTAGGCGTGTGTGCCTGTCCTCCCGCATTTGTGCACCAGCGTGTGTGTGTGAGCGTGAGTGTGTGTCCATTTAGGGGACGGAGAGCAAACAGCTGCAGCCTGCAGCACGGCCTACAGCCTCCTCGGTCGTTTCCCTCCTACCTGTTCCGCTAATCTCTGCACTTCTACTCTTTTGCCTTTCCGGACAGCTGCTTACTCCCCACAGGCTGGATCTCTGCGAGACTACGCATCCCTCCGCTCTCCTAGGTTGTTAAGGACTGGCCATAGCCCTTGGGTTGGTGCGCAATAGGGGCAGGGAGGAGAGTGCCAGAGTGGCAGGCTGGCTCCTAGCTAACCCAGGCTTGGCATTTCCCCCAGTACGTACCTATAAGATAATTCATTCCAGTAAATCATCCAAAATAATTTGCAGTGAATATCAATTTTCTAGGTAAACATCTCTTTGGCTGCACAGGAGCATCTCAGTCGACACGGTTCCCTAATTTTGCTGATCTGAGATGACAAAGCCAATGGGAATAGGCAGGAGGAAAGAAGGGAGTCCCCAGGGGCAGGCACAATGGGAGAAGCTCTCTGGTTTAAATATATCTAAAACAGTTCCAAAAGAAAGCCGTGATTATAGGCTAATTTTCTGCCAGCTTTGTGTTGTGTCCTGTCACAGATACGAACCAGGGCATCTTAGGGCCAAGTGTCCTTTTACCGTTTTTTCCACTCTTTTTCTTATTTTAAATTTTAAATTAAGAAAGGAGTTCCCTGTTTAAAGGTGATGGGGGCATTGATAGAAGCCCAGTAGTTTGGCTCCCTAGAGCTGAAATCCATTCTAATGTTATTACTACCTTGTTAGAGAAAGGAGTTGTGAGAAGGGGCATTCAACTAGGGGCTGTCAGGAAATAGGTGCCAAACCCTGAGATAGAGGGACTTAGCCCTAGTCAAAGTTAATAGCTCTTTGCATGAATAGGGGCTGGATCTAAACTAAGAATATTTGAATTCTAGTCTTCGTTTCCACTCTTGCCTGCTGCCTGACCAAAGACAAGTCACTGGCTCTTTGGACATGGATGTCCTTACCTTTCTGAGCCTCCATTTCCTCATATGTAAAACAGAGCTCTGTAATCTACTTAGAATCATAAAAACTCAAAGTCCATTTAATCGAATACCATATTTGGAAAAGGTACCCTCTTCTCTTCAGCATTCCACATAAATGATGGTACAACTTTTATTGGAAGATCTCCAGTGAGGGATTGAGAAATTCACTGGCTTCAGAGGAACTACACTTTTTGACAGCTCTTTTAGAAGTTTTTTTTTTCTTTGTATTGAGCCAAATTCATCTTTCTGAGGTCAAGAGAAGCAAGACCTAACTGTTCTCTACAACGATCCTTTATATAGCTAAATACAGTTATAAGGGGGCAGCTGGGTAGTTCAGTGGATTGGGAACCTGGCCTAGAGTTGGGAGATCCTAGGTCCCCCCCACCCCACCCCAGCCCTTCCCTTGAACCAACTCCAGCTTGAAGTTTATTTCCTAAAATGCAATTGTTCAGTCATGTCCATTTCTTAATGACCACCTTTGGAATTTCCTTGGCAAAGATACTAGAGTGGTTTGCCATTTCCTTTACTAACTTATTTTATAGATGAGGAAACTGAGGAAAACAGGTCTAAGTGACTTGCCAAGGGTTACACAGTAAATGACTGAGACCATTTTTAAACTCAGCAAACTGTCTTCTTGACTCTAAGCCTTGCACTCTATCCACTTCGCCACCTAGCGGACACATAACGTGTTACCCCAACCTGAACATTGTACCCTAGATGTGGTCTGTTAAGGGAAAAAAAAGAGTAGAACCTACCCATCTCATGGTGAATCTGGAGCATTATTTCCAATTCTGAGCACTATGGTTTAAGAGGGGCATTGGAGAAATGTTCAAAGAGGACCAACCAAGAGAGTAAAATCTTTGAGTTCAAATTATAGGAGTATTTGTTTAAGGAAGGAGGGATATGTAGCCTAGAGAGGAAAAGATTTAAGGGGCACATGATAGCTCTGCAAGTATTTGAAAGGCAGTAATGTGGAGGAAAGATTAGATGGAGCCGCAGAGTTTTCCTGAAATTATTAACGGTGGCTCAGCAGTGACAATTCCAAGTTCTTTGAGTAGCCTGGAATATAATTTGTCCTTATTTTGTTACTGGACCTCATTGAGGAAAGCTGGGTTCTCTTATAATCTTCATTTATGTTTGGATCTCAGTTTTCTATTCAAATTCTTATTCTTTATTATCCTATCCTGAGTTCATTCTTTTTGGTTAAAATAGTAATTGAGCAGTTCTGCTTTCTCTTGTTATTTATGACTATTTTCCTATTTGCCCCAAACAACATCAGTCCTATCCAATATAGGATACATGTGTGTATACGTTTACACCTAAATGTGTATATAATTATATTTCTTCTTACTTTTTGTGGTTGTTGTTGAGTTGTTTTTCACCTATTTACAACTTTGTGGACTGTACTGTCCATGGGATTTTCTTAGCAAAGATAGTAGAAGATTTGTCATTTCTTTCTCCAGCTCATTTTACAGATGAGGAACCCGAGGCAAACAGTGGTTAAGTGACTTGTCCAGGATCACCCAACTATTTAGTGTCTAAGGCTAAATTTGAGCTCAGATTTTCCTGATCTCAGACCCAGCACTCTATTCACTGAGCCATCTAGTTGCCACGTCACATAATTAAAAAACTATATTATTTTTGTCCTTAACAATCTCCTCAAAGTTCAATGACTGGACTTCATATTATTTACATTCTTACAGGACTTTGGCAGCTTTTTTGTATTCACTATCAGTACCTGCCCTTACTGCATCCACATCTATCTCATTAGACAGTTTCTCCTTTTTCTATCTCCTTGGAATTGTTTGTGTGTGTCTCTCCGAAATTTGTTTCTAAAAGCATCTCTCTTGTGTTGACTTTTCTTATAGACTCATAGCCCAGGAGATATTGCCTATAATGTCACTGAACTCTCTGAAATTCATTCTGCCCAATAAAGGGTGCTAGTCAGAAAATGTTTGCCATTCTTCTCTTCATCTGTCGCAAACTTCAAAATGACACAGCTCCAGGCATTTCTATGTTGGCAGATACTTTGTCTTTATTGGTTAGAACCTTGTCTAGAATAGCAGCTTCCATTGTTTCTTCTATCCCTTTTTGAAAGATGAAATTGATAGCAAGTCAATAATTTAACTTTTTTTCTTTTAGAAGAGGAAGAACTTCGAAGATGTTGAGAAAATCAAAGAGTTCTTCTACTGTTAAATCTTGTTTCTGAACCATTTCACAATCTATAACTTAAAATCCATTCCTCCTTTTATCAGTATGGTCTATAGTATATCACTTTTGTTTTTCTCTCTATTGATCTTCAATCAGTTATCTTCAACACTGTCCCACCAAAGTTTGTAGGTTTACTCACAGGAGCACAAATATATATATATATATATATATATATATATATATATATATAAATATATTTGCTAAAAAATCATATACATATATATGATTTTTTTAGCAAAGATACTAGAATGGTTTGTCATTTCCTTCTCCAGCTCATTTTACATCATATGAGGAAATTGAGGCAAACAGATGTTAAGTGACTTGTCCAGAGTGTNTGATACAAGCACAGCCATGGAAACATCCATTTATTACAACAATGTAAATTGAAAGAATAACTTAAAAAAACCTTTTATATTATGTAATTATAAAGACTAAGCTTCGTGCCAAAGAAGAAGTGCAAAGAAGGGTGTGCCTCCCTCCTCTTCTTTATAGAATTGTGAAGCACTCCTGGATTTGGCTGATTTATCAATCTGTATTGCTTAACTCTACTTCCCAACCCTTGGACCCTTCTTTGTTGTTGTTGTTGTTTGTTTGTTTGTTTGTTTGTTTGTTTGTTTTTAAAAGATGATTTGGAAAAAAAATTGATATAGGAGAAAACTTGCAGAACTTCTCTCTAGTCAATGTTTAGGGGACAAACTGTTCTTGATTCAAAACACCCTGAAGCTAAATGTGCTGATCTTACTCTGATATTCCCATTAAGGACACTATTGGGAATGGACTATTTAGCACAACCCCTTTCTTGTAGGCCCAAATGCCAGCTTCTTATGTTACCAGGCAATGACCTCACAGGGGATTTATCATTCTGTACAGAATGACTGATTAATCTCATCTCTAATGTCACCAGAACCATTTCCCCACAAGGACACTCTGGAATAAAGAAGGCTCTTCTGCCTGCAGGTGAGCACATCCAAGCTATGCACTCCTGGAGGGAAGAAAATAGGTTCCTTAAGTCTATAACCCTTATACTCAGTATGAAGGAGAGGCTTTCAGACCTACCTCTGCGGGAGAGTCGAGTATCTGCATCTGTGTCCACAAAGAGCTTCATCTGGAAAAGGTCTCGTACCTCCTGGGAATAGAAAGCCAGGATCCCTTCAAAGAGCACCACATCAGCAGGATACACAGTCACTGTCTCCTCTTTCCTGCCAGGCACAAGGCAGACCATGAAGCAAGGTTAGACAAAAAGAGAGAATCAAGAAAAGGGTATTACAGGATCTAACTAGGAGTTGAGACCCTACATTTGGTGACTGTTCAATTGCTCAAGTTGTGTCTTGACTCTTCATGGCCCCATTTGGAGTTTTCTTAGCAAAGATACTAGAATGGTTTGTCATTTCCTTCTCCAGCTCATTTTACATCATATGAGGAAATTGAGGCAAACAGATGTTAAGTGACTTGTCCAGAGTGTCTCTCTCTCTCTCTCTCTCTCTCTCTCTATATATATATATATATATATATATATATAGGAGGGGAGGAGGGTGTCAGTATTCCACTATCCTTTTTATCTCTTCTTCCTGAATTCCTAAGTTACCTGTTCCCACTTATATCATATCCTATTGGGTCTCAGGTATATTTCATTTGAATTTACCACCTTCAATTGAGATTTCTAGTTTATTTTATTATCTATAATCTATATTTGATGCATAACTAGTGATATGTATGTAGATATAGATATACTGGGCCATAAGCGACACCAGTGCTCCTCTTTCTCTATATTGTGCCAATTGAATTATTGGCCTTCTCCATTGCTAGAATCTTCTTTTGCTACTTCTCCATTTCATAGATATATTACAAACTGTAACGTATTGCATGAATATGAATTATTATTACTACTATTGGCTGTTGATAGAGAAGGCCAATAAGGAGAAAGTTTAGTTAGCACAGAACACAAAAAACAGAGTTCTGGCCTTTGGGAATCTGGGCTGTAATTATTGATCTGTTAAGTCCAATGTACCTATAGTCCAGGGAGGTATAAAGTTTATGTCTGATGTATGAATCTAAAGTTGATTTATTTGGGTCTCTATTTCCTGAATTCACCTTTCCTCGTCCTCTAGAAAAATGAAAGTAGCTCAGCTCCCCACTATGTTTTCTGATTTGGGATAGATTTTCCTCACATCTATTGTACAAACCCTGAATTCTACATGGAAGAAAGGACTTGAGACTCTCTGGACGTGAATTCCCATTTTTGTGCCTGAGCCTTGGTCTTCTAGGATAAAGTAGACTCCCATATATAATTGGTTTCTTAGAGTGAACAGTAGAAGAGACTTACATCATCTCAATGTGGCCAAATACTTCCTTCTATTAAATCTCCTTCTCTTACCCATGCTTTATACAAAGGGCCATGGAAAGATGGCAAGAAAAAGGTGTATTAGCAAATGGGTGAAAAAATGAGTTACTGCCCTAGATGTAGGTATCAGATGCAAGGCAAGTTTGGCCATCTGAGCTTATACTCACTTCCCCATTCAATTTCTGGGACCCAATGGGAAATTCTCAGGTGGTATGAGAAGGACAAATGAAAAACTGAAATACGGCTTTCAAGTGCCTAAGTAGTAGCCCACACCTCAGTCCCTGACCAACAATACCTGTCCATTTCTGAACATATATGGCAGGCAGGGTCATTAATTCCTAAAAGAGATGAAGATCTGTCTTAAATCTAAGAATAAACTAAAGAAGAACAATTAGCCACCTTTCTATCTGACAACCCCTACAGACATAGTTTTGATGCCAGGGTTGAGAATTTTGCCTTCTGATAATTCCAAAATCCAAATGAGAATTTGGGGCTTTAGATTAACATATCTCCCACTTTGTCTCGGTGATCAGTCCCATTGAGCATTTTTACCCATCTTCTCATAAGCAAAATTGAGGCACCTGCATTAAGATAGTGATCCCAACAGTCAGGTGTCCATGTCAACCTCCCAGCAGGCTAGTGCCCTGGCAAACAACTTATAAGTTCCTATTAAGTTTAATTGAATTCAACAGACATTTATGATGTGTCTACCACATACCTACTTTGGATCCCTGAGCACTAGAAATACAAAGACTAAAACAAACAATCCTGATCCTCAAGGAACTTACTAAATGCTGTTGAGGAAGGAAGTGTGCCATATGGAAAATGATACATAAGAATTTCAGGAGAGAGACTGCAAAGGCATTTATAAGGTGGGGGCTAAGGGAAAGTGCAGACAGGATGGCCTTTGATTAGAAAGGCATCTAAGGTGAGCCCTGAAGAATTGTTAAGAGGTGAAGATGAGGAAAGAATGCATTTCATGACTTTGCAATGGCACAAGGACATGAGATGGACGCCCATTTTAGATGACCACTTGTAGACTAGTTTAGATAAAGTTCAGTGTATCAGACCATGTGGATAGGACCACAAGCAATGTTATACACACACACACACACAGAGCACTAGCTGAAAAGAATGATTGAATAAAGAATTAGTGTAGATGATGAGTTAATAATAATAACAAAAACAACTACTATGGCCTTATGTCAGGATAGAATTATGTCAAGAGGTCCTATATATTCAAGGCAGTTGCCCTTGAAATCAGAAGACTTGGGTTTAAGTCCCAGCTCTGTAAGTTATGTGGCCCTGGTGAAATTCTTTGACCACACTAGACCTCTTTCTTCATCTGTAAAATGGGGACATTGACAGTTATCATTTATCTCTCTGGGTTGTGGTAAGGACCAAATGAGATTGAGATAATAAAATACAAAAGGTAGATGACTTTTATTTAGAGATTCTCTAGTCTAGCCACCTGATTTTACTATGACATGAAAAATGTTTTTTAATTGCCAGACATGTATATAAAAGCTGTTCTTATTACTGGGATCTGTCTCTGACTCCATTATTTTGAACATTTAAAAATATTTGGAAGAAGGCATAAATGGCATGCTTATGAAATTTAAAAATACTTCATAACTGAATAAAACTATACATACATACATATATTTATGTATATACTTAATATTCCTGGAATCTTTTATTGGCTCTATTGTGCTCAACAACAACAACAACAACAAAATTGGATGAAACCCTAGAAGGCATATTTGCTAGACTTGAAAATGATACAAAGTTAATTAGTTAGCCAGTATGTTGAATGAGATCATGAGGATCTTGATAAGTTAGAATGTCAAGGAGTAAAGAATTGATTTTAAGAGTCAAAAGACTAACAGAACATTAACTATACCAAATAAATAAGGAAATATGGAGATATGTTCTATTGTAAGAATTTAACTGCTTTAAGTTATTGTAATCCTTTCCTTGCTTGGCCATTTCATTCTTCATCCTGGCATTGCTGGCCTTGAGCATGGACTCCTAACTCTGTTTCCTAATTAAAAATAAGTGATCTTTTTGTCACTTATAACCTTTCCTTTGTTCTTTTATATATGTTTGGTCAGCTTTTTTTTCAGAAGGGCAAGGAGGAAAGGACAAAGGTTTGAGAGTTCATTTTGTTCTTTCTAGAAGGGGCAGGTTTGATGCAGTAACAGCCACGTTTGCCCCTGGGTGGTTAGTAGATAGGTTAGGTGCTTCAGTGGGCAGAGCATCAGGTTTGTAATCTACAAGTCTCACCTTCCTGACTTTAAATCTGGACTCAGATATTTACTAGTTGTATGACCCTGGGCAAGTCACTTAACCCTGTTGGCCTCAGTTTCTCATTTGTAAAATGAGCTGGAGAAGGAAAGGCAAATCAGTATCTTTGCCTAGATTTGTCCTCTAGGTTTCTAACAGTGTAGAACAGAGTACTTTGCCAAGAAAACTCCAAATGAGTTCATGAAGTCACATATCGCAGAAAAATAACTGAACAACAAAAATAATGATGATAATCAATTACTATATTTTTTTCTTTTCTCTTCCTATTCTCTCATAGGTATTCTTCCCATCTTTCCTCCTTCCATTGTTTTTATTCTATTCCTTAAACCTAGAAAAAACAGTGATTCTCATAAACCCTACTCTTCTCCACTGTTGGCACCTAGACTTAATAATGTCATGACCCTTCAGTGATGGCACAAAAAGCAAATACACCTTCCAGGAAGGGATTCAGAAAATTCCACTGATCCTTTGTTTTCTCCTGACTTATAGAAGACTCCCAATATAGCCCCAGCATCCATACAAAAATGAGGCTGAGATGACATTTAAGGAAGGACTGGGAAACATGAGGGAGCATGATAGAAAAGAACATTAGCTCTGACCAGAAGACATTGGTACAAGTCTTGTTTCTGAATCTTACTTACTTGTGCGACTGTGAGTGAGTCACTTAATTTCTCTATATCAGTGATGGGCAAACTTTTTAAAGAGGAGGCCAAAAGAAAGGAAATGCTCATCTCTCAGTCTGTTTCTAAGGCAACTCTTTCGAAGTTTCATTGTATTGCATCCTACTCATTGTATTCATCAGATGAGGTATAATGTTGGGCAGGATAGAACATTTCAGGGGGCTGCATCTGGCACATGGGCTGTAGTTTGCCCATCACTGCTCTATATGCCTCAGTTGCCTAATCTAGTGCCCTCCAAAGTCCCTTCTAACTTTAGATCTATGAAGATTATCAATATTTTTTTCTGTCCAATGCCACGTTTCACAAGAGTACTAGTGGGGAATCCAAAAAGAATGTCTTTGTTCATTGGTCACTGGTGAGAGTGTCCAAATGATAACTGGAAATCATAAGATTTTGAACTAGAAGGAACCTTAAAGCTCATATAATCTAACTTCTTCATTTTACAAGTGAGAAACCTGAGACTCAGAGATGTTAGGTGGCCCACCCATAGTTGCACATCTAATCACTATCTGAGGTGGGAATCAAACCCAAGTCTTCCTGACTAAATTTATCCTCTTGATTTCTAAGGTCTTTGGGGACATTCAGAGACTATTGTTTATTTATATTTCATCTCCTACCCTCACCACTTGGGCCACTGTGCCTAAGGTATAAGAGATAGTACTTTAGACAATGACGCTGCTTCTTAATTGGTAATCCTTGTACTCACCTCACTCTGAACAACTGTGTGGAAGTAGAAGATTGGCAGAGAAGAGATAGATGTTTGTGACTCAACTCCACCTCATGTCAGAATAATAGGGATAGGTAGAAAATTCATGATTTCATTGACATAGGTAACAGCCAGATGAGAGAATTCTCTCTACTATTATGCAGGAAGGCAGCTCCTCTGTAACTTATAGTCTCAGAGAATTGCCTTGAGCACCAAATGTGTTTAAATGATATTTTCAAGATTACAGTCAATCTATGTCTGAGATTTTACACACACACACACACACAACACACACACACACACACACACACACGGAAGACTGCACAAAGGAAATGATCCATGAGAAGATGGTTCTTGAAAGATGGATAAGATGTTGATAGGTAGAAAAGCAAAAAGAGAATATGAACCAGGTGTTCCTTGCTCTGAGATCAGCTCTCCATCCACTCTGCCACACCAGCCTCTATCATCAAATCATAGCAAGAAACAACAATAATAACACGCATGGAAACAGTGTTTCATCTAAATTGATAATAACTATATTGTTTTAGGGTTTTAAGTTTTGCAATGTATGCACGATGAATGGGGCATAGTATAGTGATTTAATCTTTAAAATAACCCAGTGACTTATTTTAAGGATGTTATTGGCCCTATTTTACAGATAGATAATATAAGGTTTGATGATATTGCCTTTATTATAGGAAGCCCAGAGGTATGAGTCTAATCCAGGCCTTTCTTGACTCTTAACTCTGAAGTGGTGCACTTCAACTCTAGAACATTTTTCACTATTACAGCTCTCTCTGTGTCTCTCTTTGTCTCTCTGCCTCTATCTCTGTCTCTCTGTCTCTGTCTGTCTCACACATACATGTGTGCATGCATGCACGCACGCACACACACACACCATCACTTGAATTTCTCTTCGTCTTTATTGTTGAATTTTGTCCAATTATATCCTACAGCCAGAGTCCATACTGTGTGGGTGGTGGTGACTGAACAGCATCTATCTATCCAACGCTCTAGGTAAATGGTTTGAATGCAGGTCAAAATTTCTTTTTTGATAGGATGACCTGAGATTCCCAGGGAGACCTATTTTCTTCTCTTCTATTTCAATCATATTTTTCTTCTTTTCTCTCATAAGATTTCTGTCTTCTGGCATCTTTCTGTCTGCCTTTCTGTCTTTCTCTCTCTCTTCCATATGTGCATAGGTTTGAATGGTATCTCTGTTTCTGCCTCTCTGTGTGATTCTCTGCCCTCTCTCTTCTCTTTCTCTCTCTCTTCCTTCTTTCGTTTAGCCTTGATCAAAATTGCTGAGTCAAATATAAATTTTCCTACCACCCTTTTCAGAAGGCAGACAAATAAAGAGATGCCAGCACGAGGAAGGAGCATAAATAATGCATACCACACAGGAACAGAAGGAGAGGCCCTCTGCTTACAAAAAGAAGATCTTTCGATAACATATTATCCTATTTACCATCCTTAATGCCACCAATTCTTTATTCCAGAAGGCTTCACACCTATTTGCTCATCAATATGTGAGCTCAACAAAAGGGCCTAGTTGTTTTTTCCTCCTGTCTGATCCCATTATCTCCCCCTGGGAGTCCAAGAAGCAGCCTGTTTGACATCCTGTCCTGAGTTTCTGTCTCAGCTATGACTTGGGTCACTGGAAGTATGATAAAAATGTGGCAAAACATATCTCAGATTAGAACTCGTCTTTCTCCTTTTCAAATACTGTTGGTCCCTTTGAGATTTTGGGAACTGGGTAAAATGCCAAGGATGAAGGTTTCCAAACCTTCTTCTACCCCAATATCTTCCTCTTCCTCCTGGTTAGCACAGAAAATAACAATCTGAGTGAGCATCTTCTCAATCAATACATTTTCTTATGGTTCTACAGTCAATTGACATCTCCTATAGACTCCATACTCATTCTGGAAACTAAACCTAAAGAATAATGAAAGATTGCTTAAAACACTGGCATAGTGTATGGATCATCTACCAGCACGAAGGAGTCATTCTCATAGCATCTCAGCTTGACTGGGCTGTGCATGTGTTGAGGACAGTAAACCACAGGTTCATGAGCTTAGAAAGAGTTTCTTTGTAGAAAGAAGACATACATTTTTTCATAGTGACATTATGACTATTTCCACCTAGAAGCTCTGTCAACAAAATGCCACCAAGAGAACCTGGAATTTGGGAGGGATAGGAACATTTGCTTTTAGAGGGAAAAACAAAAAACACAGTGGGTCAAGACCCAAACGCATAGCTGTTGCTTATGGAATGATCTGGGAAAAGCACTTGCCTACATTCATCAGAACCTAAAGGAAGAGATTCTGATAACAGAAGTATGTACAAAGAGGGAAATAGCAACTCTCTCCAGTATCATTGCCAAGAAAATCCTGTATGGGGTCACAAAGAGTTGGGCACAACTGGAGGACTGAACAATAACAAACGGTTTCTCCAGCTAAATTTATGCATATGGCAGAGAGTCAGTGAGCCATTTTGCCTGCTTGTTTGCCTATTGCCTAACTCTATACAACCCTGTACTAGGCAATGTGGGATAAAAATGTGTTTCTTATACCTTAAGTTACTTAAAATCTTATTCCACAAATCAGATGTATTCGTAATGAGGATGACGAATGAAACACATCTTAGGAGTACTTTGAAATACACATCAAATTTGTGTAAATTAATCAAATGAACCCAGTGCAAGCAGTGCAAGGAAAATTACAAAGTGCAAGTTCATTGTTAATAATGTCCATGGGAGTGCGCAGAGCTCAGAGGTCCTTGAGAGGAAGAGCATGGGGTCAATGTACTGGCAATAGCTAATTGAACCATCTTGTAAAAGGGTATGCCAGCCACCACAAATTAAAAGGGCGTGTAGTGTAGCTCCTCTGAAGGTAAGACATAGACCCTAGAGATCTCACTCCCTGCCTTCTAGTTCATTCTGTCCACTTCTGCCAGATCAACCCTTACTGTCTACCAAATAAAGTTCAGTCTACTTAGTTTATATTCAAGGCCTTCAATGATCTGCATCAATCCACTTCCTTACCCGGATCTCCCAAACATACAATCTAGACTTCAGTCAAAGTGCCATTTCCCCCTCTCCAATCTTTGGCTCCAGACTCTCTTTCTGATTTTCCTTCCACCAATCAAAATCCTGTCCATCACTCAAGAGCAGACTCTCATGTCACCTCATCTATGAAGTCTTCCAGAGTGAGCCAAATTTTACCCATTATAGCATCTAACAAAATGTCTTTCAACTGCACTGGAATGTGTAGTAGAAAAAAAAACATTCCATTTCAAGTAAGAAAATTTAGATTCTAGTTCTAGCTTTAGCTTTGCTATTTACTACCAGCGTGGTCTTATGCTTATCATTTCCATTTTCTGATATCCAATTTCCACATCTATAAATGAAGGGATCATCTTGGATGAACACTATGGTCCCTTCCCACATGAAATCAAATATTCTACTCTATACACCCACCATACACACATATATAGACATATATATGCATATATAATTATATACATATTTCAATAAGCATTTTTTCATTCTGATGGGGGAGGAGGCAACATTTCCCCAGATAAATAAATACAATATAATTTGAGGAAAGGGGCAGCTAGGTGGCATAGAAAATGTACTGTTGGACCTGAAGAACAGGCAATCACCTTCCTGAGTTCAAATCTGGCTTCAGACACTTTCTACCTACGTCACACTGGGTTAGTTACTTTACCCTTTTTGCCTCAGTTTCTTCATCTATAAAATGAGCTAGAGAAGGTACTAGCAAACTATTCCAGTGTCTTTGCAAAGAAAACCCCAAATGGAATCAAGAAGAGTCAGACATAATTGAAACGACTGAAAAATAACAATTTGAAGAAGGCCAAAGCTCTAACATCTCTTCCTATGCCCATCCTCTTACCTTTGCACAGATTGTGTTGTGTGCCTAAATGTACTCTTTTCTCATCTTTGCCTTGTAAAGCCTCTAATTTTCCAAAAAGTTCTATTCAAATGCCCTATGCTGTTGGAAACATCTCCTGATCTTACCATTTTTGCAAGAGAAATAGGATGATACACTTAAACAGAATTGGATTTTTAGTGAAAATACTTGAATTCAAATTCCAGTTCTACCTATGTGACCTTGATCATATCATTTAACTTCTCTTGTAACTTAATTTCTTCATTTAGTTAAATGAAGGAGTTTGGCAGCTATGGTTTTATGAATGATAAATAAGGAGATAAGAAAATGTTTACAGAAGGGACACCTGAAATGAGCCTTAGAGGAAGATAAAGATCCTAAGAGGTGGGGCCAGAAGGGGGGTACATTCTAAGGATCTAGAATAGCTTATGAGAAAAAGAATGCAGGGTTCAGAGGAAATGATACAGGTCAATTAAACTGGAATGTAGATTGTGTTTAGGAGACTTACATGTAATAAGCCTGGAAAGGAAGGTTGAAACCAGATTATATAGGGTTTTAACTGAATATTTTGTCTTAGAGCAAGAGAGTCACTGAAAATGGTGGAGAAGGGGGATGCTATAATAAGACTTGTGCTTTAGGATGATTATTTTTATAGTTTTTTTTTGGAGGATGGAAATGAGAAGTAAGAATAGAAGAAAGGAGACCAATTAGAAAGCTATCTCAAAGGGCAACATATAAAGTACCTTACGATATATAAGACAGTGATGGCAAACCTTTTAGTTTCAGAGTGCCAGACCCCCTCGCCCCCCCAGACTAAATGCTATGCCCCTCCCCTCACTGAGTGCCAGGCATGACTTGCCTCCCCCCATTACCCCTGATAAAGGAAGGAGGAAGCTCTCTCATTGGGCTGCTGGGCAGAGGAGTAGGGGATATGAAAACATGTCATCAAGTGAGGTAGAGAGGGAGAGGGGAACAGCTCTGCCCAAGTCCCTCTGCCTTTCGAGTAACAAACTCTGGGGGAAGGGGGCAGGGGGTTCAGCTTTGTGCCCACAGAGAGAACTCTGCATGCCATCTTTGGCACCCATGCCATAGGTTTACCATCACTGGTATTGGATATGCAAAATGTAAGAGAGTGTGTCTGAGAGAAATAGATATACAAACAGAGATCAAGAAAGAAAGACAGAGAGAAACAGACAATGACAGAGAGAGACAGAAAGGTGAACTGAGAGGGGGTATAGAGAGAGAGAGAGAGAGACAGAGGCAGAGACAGAGACAGAGACAGACAGACAGACACAGAGACAGACAGACATAGAGACAGACAGACACAGAGACAGACACAGAGACAAAGAGAGAGAGAGGTTTATTGTGAAGAGCAGCTTATGCTTCTATTAAGAAAAGAGATTGGAGCAGGTGCACTGATTCCTCTTGTTGCCCAATAAAGGGTCTTGAACAATGTAGCATCTCCTTATAGGACTTTTCAGGATGATAGAGATGATAATAATGAAATTGAAAATGGCCTCACCAGTGACTTCGGTCATCTACAGGTCCAGGTAGGTTACTATGTGTTTCCATTAATGTATGTATGCCAACATTTTTCCTCCTATTACCGTATTACACCATACTTAATTACATAATTCTACATTTTCAAGGGTATTTGGAGGAAATTTGGACGGTTCATTGACTAGTATTTGAAGGAAGAGAAAAATTTAATTAAAAAACATGAGGGAAAATTAGTAGTAAAAGAGACTGATTGAAGGGCTGACGTGGAGCAGGCGTGGATCATGTCAGCTGAAGTTGGCTCCAGGAGAATGAACTTGGAGGAGCTCCTTTCGTGTTCTTCCCTTCACAGATAGTCCCTTGTTCTCATTCTTGGTCAGCAGGGGAAAATCACAAACAACAAACAAGTAAGAGAATGCCTGCTGTTGGATGGAGAGATTTGACTTCCCCCTTCCTCCCTCCTCCCTGTTGTTGTTGTAGTGCTGGTGCTTGTTGTTGTTTGTGATTTTTGACATAAATTTTGCAGATTGCATGTTTCTGCCTCCTCTGTTGAATACAAACTGGGCCCCCGTGTTGATTGCAATCACGCTGATTGGGAGGCGAGGCGAGGCCTGCCTCTGCTGGGGAAGGGCTCTGTAACCCTGTCTCACTTGGTTTCCTTCATTTCTCTCCCTGTCTCTCTATCCCTGTGGAACTTTTCCTCTGGAGTTGTTTTCCTTAAGTCTCCTTCCTATTTGGTCTGCGAATCAGGTCACTGGATTTCCTTTTGCTTAGGTGCTCAGGTTACTAACCAGAGGCAAAGTGGAAATGCCTGGGGGTGGGTGCGGGGAAATGATGTTTGAAAGGGGCAGAACCTCAAGAATTCCAAAACTGGTTGAAGTCATCAAGAGACTTTGTTCAAGTACAGTCAGAGGAATGATTTGTAAATGGGAAGGAGGGGTATCAATTTATAGATTTATCAAATTATAGATATCCTAGGGCCTTAGTTTCCTCATCTGTAAGAAGAAAACGTGTATTGGATGATATTCAAAGTCCCTTCCCACTCTAAAACCATGTCTTCTGAGACTGTGAGCCTGCAAACAATGTAGTGGACCCAAGTCAGTCAGTGATAGCTTCTCATTCCCAACCCCTGGCTACTCTGCGCTTCTACACAAATACCTGGGCAGACTAAATGGAAAGTGATAAGAGAAACCCCACTTTGCTTGTTTTACCAGGAAGACCTAGCACTAGAGGGAAAGTTATAAACCCTGATGCCAAGAATATGAAAGGTGATTGCAAGGATGAAAGGGTTGACTTGTTCCATGTCTCCAGGGCTGAATAAGTGGAATATGGCAGAAAGTACATGAAAATTCATTGGGCTTTAAAAAGGATTAATTTATTTTCATGTTAAGGGCTTGTGGGGGCTTCCTTCCCTTCTGTTGGGGATGCTCTATCCAGTGTAATCAATCAGCAAACATTGATTAAGCACCTGCTAGGTGCCAGGAATTATGTTAGGTACTAGTGAGGCAAAGACAATGCAATACAGATCCTCTCTTCAAGGGGTTTATAATTTAATGGGGAAAGCAAACTGATCGTATAGAGATCCATATAAAATTCATATTAGAGTATATACTCCGTGAGAGGGTGAAGGAATGAAGGTAGGAGGATTGGAGGAATGGGAGAAAGGAGAGAGGAAGTTAGAGGAAGGGAAAGGAAGGTAGCAGTCCCCAGTCCCAGCAGGGGAAAATTGACCAGGGCCCTTGGGGGCTCAAATAGAAGATCAGAGAGTAACTTTAGGGTTTAGAATAGGTAGGTTTTATTTAAATTAGAAAGGGGAAGGTCTAGGAAAACTGGGAGGTAGATAGAAAGGGAAAAAGGCACCAAAAGAGAGAGATCAGGGCAGATAGTGTCAGCCAGCCTCCAGGCTCAAGAGAGCAGACAGTGAAAAGGCACTAAACTTTCTCTTTTATACTTTCTCCTATACCTCCCACAAAGGAAGTGGGAGGTGTCAGGGGAAGTTGTAGCAGGGAGCCCTGGGAGACATAGTCTTCCAGGGCTTACAATAATTTTAAATGCCACAACTCCCAACAGAGGGGAATAAGAAAAGATCTCATACCACAGAAGGGAGCAGAGGTCAAACTCATTCTTGAAGGAAATCAGGGATTGCCAGAGGGTAAGGAGGGATTAAAATCCAGGTTTGAGGGACAACCATTTCAGAGAAAAAGATGTGGAAGATAGAGAATTGTATTTAATGACCATCCAAGAAAGCCAGTTTGAGTGAATAGAATGCATAGAGTATATTCCAAATGCAAAACAGTAGAGAAGGAAGCTCAGGTAAGTCCATCCTTGCCAGACTCTGGGATTCCATCTAATCTAAATCATTAAATAGTATAAATAACAGATGACTTGAGGCCCATAGATGTGAATTCTAATTCCAGCTCTTACAATCTCTATGAAACTTTGGGTAAATCATTTGAGCTCTCTGAACCCCAGGCTCCTATCTCTAATAGTAGGTAGATTACCCATCTCACAAGGTCATTACAAGAAAAGTACCTTGTAAAACCTTAAAGTGCCATCGAAAGAAGAGTTATTTATTACTTTTTTTTTTCTTTGAAGGGCATGCAGTTAGCTCACTGGGGTTCAGTCTTAAGTCAGAAGAAGAGAGCCCTTGGTCAACTGGCAGTCACCTGCTTCTAAGCCCCGAGCTTACAAAGGAAGCCTCGGCCATGCTCTCTGGGCAGGTCTGCTCATCCTGCAAAGAGCTGGTATGCTGGCAGTCCTCCATGCCCCAAGTTGCAGATAAGCAAAGAAGGAGAAAGCCGGGCCAGAAATGAGGCTGGCATGGCCAAGTGTGAGCGTAATTGGGAAGCAGGGAGGGGGAGAAGGGTATAGAGCTGGAATACAGCCGTCCTCATTATAGACAACTGGAGGCATATGGGAGCAGAGCACTCACTGGTTAAGGAAGAGCAAAATCCTGTTTGCTTGAGGAATCATTTTGACCCAGCATCTTCATCAGATTATTTGGGAACATTTAGCTTGTTCCAGTTCAATAATACATTCAATAAAGCTATTAGAGCTTGACACGAATACTGAATCAGAGTGCTCTGTGCCAGGATGCTGGCAATCTGGGCCATGACAGGCATCCCCCTGTTAAAAACAGGTGATGTGAACATCATTTACATAATTAATTATTGTGAAGGCCCTAAAGGTCTCCTATAGACCTTTTCTCTCAACAAATACATAGAATCCACAAATAAACACAAATACTCACTACAGTGAAGGCATCTTGTCCCCTCACCCTTTCTCTCTCCACAATATAGAGAGGATTTGCTATTATTGAATTCTCTCTTGTGCTCAATCAACCATAGCTCAGTTATTGGGGTTTTCTTTACTTGTATGCCATTCAGGTTTGGAAAGCTAGCTTTGGCTTTGCATGATGCTCAGGGCTATGAAAGAGAGCTAGCTCATTCCATCTTCTGTCCCAACTCATCCCTACCCAGGCTGTGGCTTGACAATAAACAAGATTAGATGGGAGATGAGAGGATGCAATGGAGAGAGTGTTAGCCTTGTAGTCAGGAAGACCAGAGCTCATATTCTAGCCACTTACTAACTTTGGGACCCTAGGAAAGCCACTCTTGACCTCAGTTTTCTCATCTGTAAAATGAGTTTAATACTAACCTCTGCCCCATGTGGTTATTTTGGGGATCAAATAAGATATTATATGAAAAGTGCTGCACAAAACTCTATAAAATACTAGATATTGTTATTAATTTTCATTATTAGTTGAACTTCTGTTTGTCTTCTTTCTCCTGCTCAGCTTCATGTTCATGCTTACAAATTCATGGGCTGCTACCAGCTAGAGTCAGTCTGTCAATGAATCAACCAATCAATCAGAAATCATTTATTGAGTGCTGACTGCTATATCCCCATCCTTGGCAGGCTCTCAGTCCTGTGGATGCCTCTGGCTACTCTGAGACACTAAGGGGAGAGGGTATCTAAAGAGATCATCAGACTCTCACTGACTCCCTTTTGAGATGATTCTGCCTCTGGCCCTGAAATCATCTTCCTCCTTGTCTCCCAACAAAGCAGCAAGTTATTGCCTACTAGGTCTGTTCTCTCCGGCAGCCATGTCTCATTAAAAATGCTAATTCGACCAGCATGCCTTCCTTCCCATCCTGGCTTTGGCATATACATGAGTCACTCATTTCTATTCGGGAGAGGTGGTCTCTGGGGTGAACAGGAGCCTGAAAGGAAGCTCTGTTGTAAATATCAGGAGGAGAAGCCTGCATATGAGGCCGAAGGGATGGGGCAGCCACCCGTTTGCCTGGTTGGACAATTTATCTCCTTCTGTTTTCCCCTGCCCTTCTCAGGAGGCACCCGCTGCTTAGCAGGAGGATGCTTTTAATGCTGCTGGGACCTTGTGGGGGGGCATTGTCCTATCCATGCCAGCTCTGGGCAGGAGCTCTGACCTATGTCATCTGAATGGCAGTGCCCTGGGTGCTGGCACAGTCCCATATGAAGTCTGAATGCTGCTCCAGCCCAGTAGTGCCCAAACCATGCCAGCTTTTCTGAATGGGCATCGCAGCCTGGGAGTGCTAAGATGTATCTGGACAATCATTCGGGTTTGCTGGGGCATGGAGCTGCATCATGACTGCTAAGTAGATTTCAGAAGCTTGACAGGAGAAGGGCAGGGAGCCTAGGATTAGATGGTCTTGAAAACACTTTATTAATCTGCAACTGGAATATTCCATTTCCCATGAACAATTCTTCCCAGTGTGTGGGTCAAGTTGCTTCATTTCCATTATCTCAGGTTCGTGTTAAGGCTTCCTCTCTTGAATAGGTCAATATCCTTTTGGGTTTTATATCATCTTCCCATTCCACTTCTTGGAAATATCCTGGTTATGTACATATGTAGCCTTTGCATTACTGCTTTATATGTAATCCTCTGATAGGTCCATACTTCTGTACCATCTATGTTGTAGTAATTAGAACATGAACACCTAGAAGTCATTGGTTGTCTCCCCAACCCCACTTTATAATTTAACATATCTAATATACCCCGAGCAACAACACTAGGAAATCACAAAAATCTACACACAAATTGTAAAGTGACTTGAAATAATCAATATATGTTGCTATTGGAAAGAACAGAAAAAAGGTCATCTAGTCCAGCTCCCTGTCTGAGGCATGAATTTCCTCTTCAGTACAGTCCACCAGTTTGTGCCTGATAGTTCCAGTATTGGGAACTCCCTGTCTCAGGAAGTCAACTTATTTCATTTTTAGATTATTTCTAATTTCTAGAAAATTCTTTCTTATATTGTACTGAAATATGCCTTAACTTTTAACCATGGGCTATAGTTTAACTTACTTCCATATGATGACCCTTCAAATAGTTATTCCTATGTCTTCCTTTTCCACGTTAAATAGTCCCGTCAACTAGTTATTGTACAACATGGGTTCAAGTCTTTTTCCACACTATTTTGCTTCCCTTGGAATGTGCTATAATTTGTCAACACCTCCTCCTCTACCCCAATTGCTAGTCCCAGAATTGAACATAATATTTCAGATAGGCAGCGCCATATATTAACTTGTTCAATAATCAATCACTCAACAAATATTTAAGTTCCTATTATGTGCCAGATACTGTGCTAGCCATCAGAGATACAAGGAGAAGAAAGACAATATGATTTACATTCTCTTGGAAATGAAAATTCTTACTGGAAATATTTAGGATTGTTTAATTCTTTCTATGTGTAAACCTAGGACCTAGCAGAGACTAGGACATAGTTGGTACTTAGTAAATTTTTGTTGATTGATAAATCAATGAAGTGTGTGTTTATTTGTGTGGGAGAGGGCATTTGGGGTTGGCTACATCAGATCATGAACTACTATTGATCTTGGAATTTCCCCAAACTGCCAGATCACTTAGACAAAATGTTATGTAATCATGACTTTCCAAGCCTCTAACCTATAATATTTTCATTTTTTATGTTGATACAATTTTTAATAACTTTTCTGACATTTTGAGATCCATGTTCTCTCCCTCCCTCCTCAAGATGTACATGCACTATCATATAATACATATTTCCACAATCATGTTTTGAAAGAACTACATATAACCTTAATCTGATCTTCCACTCTGTGTCCCCTTAGAAATTTTTCATGGCTTTTACTGTTTATTATTTTGTTTATTAACTCTCTTCAGCTAATGTAGCCTAGTGGGTAGTATACTGACTGAATCTAGTGAAGTCTAGATTTAAATTTCATCCATAATACATATTATCTCTGTAATTATGGCAGTCACTTAGCCTTATGAACTTTAAGGACTCTCTGTTTAAGATTATAAATAATGAACGAACCATGATCTGCACTAATGTAATCATATCTCCTTGGCATATTACTTTATTCTCTTACACCCATGAAAAGCCTCCCACCTAGGAGGCATTAAACTAACTTTTGTTTAAATTGGATAAATGGAAGTTTCCTTGTGTGTGGATTAGGAAAGGGTGGGCATTACTGATTTCTTCTAAGGAAATTTTGAATGATCTTCTCTATTCTATGACATGACAGCCAGTTTAGAGGGATGGCATAGATTTGTAGCTTGTGGGTCCTTCTTATGCCCTCCCTTCTCTCTGAACAGACTGAAGAGTTCTGAGCTCCAAACTTCTTCATCCCTGCCGCCGATCTGCTGTCTCATTATTGCCCTGGAAGCTGGAAAGGGAACAAATCTTCACAATCTCATAAACTATTTACATTCGCACTGAGCTAGTGTTCTGTGTTTTTCCCTTTCTTGCCATGGTCAGGCTGTGTGTTTTGACAGCACAGGGGGAGATGGGGGCTTATTGCTGCTGAGAGAGGAGGTGTTTGGGGCTCCCCTCTAGAAAGAGAACTCCTCTGGTCTCCTTGCCTCTGGCACTGGGTTTCCTGGCTCAGGTTCCCTTGGCAAGAAACACAGCCCTCTGTTCTTAAAGTCACCAAGCCCCATAGCATCCGTGCATCCAGCTCCAAATAAAATTTGGAGGCAACTTCATAACAAGGCACCAGGGGCCTCTTCACTCACAGATGGTGTTGCCAAAGTCAATTGTGCCGCCTCTCTGTCTCTGTGTGTATCTTCCTCTACCTAGGATTATACCTCTTTAGAAATCTCACAGGGACACAGGGCCTATGACCATCTGGGTGTTGGTGATTCCATAGCTTTGTCAGCTAGCCAGCTCTATAACCACAAAGTATTGTTTTCTATAAAATTGTCTCTGCTATTGTATATATTCCTCAGTACCCCTCTTCCATCTCTTGTTTCATTTTTCATCTGAATACTTTGATCATAGAACTATTGTATTGGAATTCAATTCAGGTCACCAAGAATTCATCAAGTGCCCACTAAGAGTTAGGCACTGGAATTTTTATTTTTATTTTCATAGAGGAGAAAGAAGGAACAAAATCTGGAATTTCATTATTATAGGGAATTCTCAGCAAGGAAACAGATGCAGAATAGTACCCTCTGCGATTTGTAGTCTTTCTCAAATGAAATAAAATATAAAAATGCTTTGCAAACCTTAAAGTGCTATATAAATGATAGTTACAATTATAGCTTTAGAGAGTTGTCTAGGGGCACCGAGAGATTGTCATTTATCCATGGTTACATAGTCAGTAGGCTGTTGAGGCTAGATTTGAACATGGGCCTTCCTAAGTCCAAGACTGATTCTCTATTTACTATGTCACAGCTGCAACGCTGATACTACACAGGCTAAAGGGAAAATAGTCTCTGCCTTCAAGGAACATACTGTTTTTCTTAAAAGCTATCTAACAGAACATCTTGCTCTCACCCTTCTCATTTTATAGATTGGGAAAGTGATATCCAAAGAGTTTAAGTAATATGTCCATGACTACAAATAAATAGAAGAGACAGGACCAAGCTTCAGATCTTCTGACTCCTTTTTCTATGCTCTCCCACTATGTCACAAAGCCTCCATTTGCCTCTCTGCCTTTTAGTAGCTGCAGCCTATATCTTAGAATTGGACATCACAAAGTTGTGCCAGACCCACTCCTCCTGCAGAAATAGCAATGGTAACAAGCACCTCTCATGGTTAAAAAAAGTAGCATGTCCCAGATTTGAACAGCAGAGAAGTATAAGAAAAGGCTATTATCAATAGCAGAGTTCCCAGCTACCAGCTGATATCAACTTAATAACAAATATATAGTTAAAAGCGTAATATGTACATATATACTGATTGTATTCATTATTATCTTATATATAATTATCTTCACACAGGTGAAACCCATGTCTTTATATCATAATTTCTTTCCTAATTCCAATCTCCTATTGCCAAATGTCCTTAAGACTGGCTCTACCTGGATGACACATCTGCATTGTAAATTCAGCATGTCCAAAGAAAAACTGATTACCTTATTCCCTAAACCAGCCTTGGGGAAGGTTTTTGAGCTTGAGTACCCAGAGGGCAAATTCAAGCTGTCTATGGGCTGCCCTGGCATTACTAGAGAGAGCCAGGGAGGAAGTGCTTGCTTTGGGCAGCTGGACAGAGGGGCACAGCATGTGAAAAATGTCCTTGGGCACTGGGAAGAGGGGGAATCGAGCAGCTCCCAGAGTGCCACCTGGGCATACATGTCAATACTTCACCAATGTTTCCTAGACTAACTTCTTTGTTTCTCTTGATGGAACTACCAACTTTCTAGACTCCCAGGCTTTCAATCTCAGCCACTCGACTATTTCCTCTTCCTTACTCTACCCTTCATCCTGTCCCCTTGTCCAACCAGTTGTTAAGCCTCATCAATTCTACATCCACATCTCTTGCATCGGTTCCCTTTTCTAGACTAGCAAGCTACCACCCTAGTTTAAGTCTTCATCATCTCTCACTCCATCTGTTGAATTAGCTTATTAAACCATGTCCCTCTTTAAATCCTTCTTTCTACATAATCTTTCAAAGGTACAGGTTTGAACATGTCACTTCCCTTCTCAAAAAATGTGCTGTGGCTCCCTGGTTTCTAGCATTAAATGTTATTTCCTTAAAGGGCATTTAAAATGTATTACAGAGAAGCTCCAATTTCATTTCCAAACTTATTTCATACTGTCTTACTTCACATACTCAATGCTCCAGATAGTCAGTCAAGAAGCATTTTGAAATGCCTATTATGCATGAACCAAACATTTCTTTCTTATCTCTGCATTTTAGAGTCCCTTGTTTCCTCCAAAGGAGGAAAGTGGGAGGTAGGTGGGGCAGAATAGCTAGAAGTACTTAGAGAAATCCTTATCCTTCTGTTTTACAGCCCAAGACTGATTCCCCAGTGTAATCAAAGCATAGAATTGGATATCAGTTCATAGAATCATAGTTCTATAGCTTCAAGGGACGTCAGAAGCTACCTAATTCAACCCCTTCATTTTACAGATGAGGAAACTGAGGCCCAGGAAAATAAATAACTTGCCCCAAATCACACAAATAGCTAACATCAGAGGCCAAATTTGAACTCAGGTCTTCAGATTCCAGGGGCGATGCTGCTTTTACAGTTTTTATGCTATATTCCTAGGATTGAGTCTTAGGTCTGTATGTGGAAGAAGAGGTACTATACTACAACACTTCATAAGTCTTTTCTCAGAGGGTTTATGGACCAAGGACATCTGGTGCCTAAGGCTTTATATCTGTTGGTTTGATCCCTCAAATGGGGGAAGGGCCTATAACGTTCCAAATGCCAGTGCTGGCATAGCTTTAATTCCTTGTGAAGGGTCGAGGTTATTTCTCCATTGGGAGTGCTAATGGGATTCTAATACCCTGGTAAATGGGATTTTTTACAACTGCCATTCTGCAGTTACTGAGATGGCGTGTCGCCGGGACGGCCCTATAAATCCTGCCAACTCAGTCAGAGGAGGAGGAGGAAGAAGAGGAGAAACAGGAATTGTTGGGATAGATCAAGGATTCAGATGCAGCCTCTGTATAGTGGATACTAAGGGAGGTTTTTCCAGCCTGATGTCTTGGTCAAGAGTTGAACCTTTAGCTGCCCAAGTTCCCATAGAAAAGACCAGAGGCATGTTGGGGAGGGAAATCACTTTTGGTAACCTCAGAAGGTATTGCCAAGCCTATGAAAGTGTGCCTTGGTTCACAGGGCTGGAGAGAATAGTCTTGTAAGTAGTCCCTTCCAGTGCTGAGATGTGATGATTTTGTAATGCAAGTGAAGCAGTAGACCTATAAGAAAGTACGGATTTTTCTTCTTTGTTCTTCTACCTGATGGATGAGCAGAACAGGGACCCTGAAAGTGCTTTCCCTGGAACATATTGTACATCTCATTTGAACCCAGTGAGATAAGGAAGAAAAGGAAGGGAGCCAAGGTGAATAGGGAAGAAATAATGTATTATGCAGAGTCAATGCCAATTTGAGAGTCTCCTAATGAACTATAGGATCCATGTGGGTAGAAACCACTTCATTTTCGCACTTTGTATCTGTACCATGTAGAGACTTAACAAATATTCCAAATTAAATCAAATTGTATTGAAATTGGGTGGGAACAATGAAGATTTGGTTGACCAATGTGAAGGGTGATTGACAAAGAATTTTTTAAACCCTTACCTTCTGTCTTGGAACCAAAGCAGAAGAGCAGTAAGGGCTAGGGGCTGGAGGGTTAAGTGACTTGTCCAGGGTCACACAGCTATGATGTACCTGAGCTCAGATTTGAACCCAGGAACTCCCATCTCTAGTCCTGTTTCTCAATCCACTTAGCCACCTGGCTGCCCTGTCAAATAATTTTTGCAAAACATTTATATCACCTTTATCATCCTTACATAGTCATACTCTGTCTTTTCTATTCAACTGTACAAACTTCTTTAGAACAAGGATTTAATGTATTCAAGTCAGTAAGTATTTATCGTCTTATCTTATACACAGTTCAGGACCATGGAGGCTACAAAGAGGTTTTTCAAATCTCTGCTCTGAAGAAGGCAATAACTTTATTGAGGAGACAGGGCTGACACATCCAAGATGATGGAAATACCAAACAAGGTAGAATCTGAATAAGGACTAATATGAATGATCAGACAATGAAAAGTAGAAGAATTCAAAAGAGAAGGAGATTACAGTGAATTGTAATCACTGGGAAGAAAAAGATATTTGAGCAAGATCTTGAAGGATTTGTAAGATTTGGAGAAGTAAGGAAGAAATGAGCAATGAATATAGGATGTACCATTGGATGAAAAGAGTAATTTGCTTGGACCAGAGAAGCTGGGTTCAGTTCTTGCTTTGTCATTCAATGTCATCTTGAACCAGTCCCTTTCTATCTCAGAGCCTCAGTATTTTTTAACCTGTAAAATATGGATAATAACACTTGTACTACCCATTTCATGGTAATGTTGTGAGAATCGACTGGAAGAGTCTGTGTCTATCTATAGATACATACTGGGCAGCTAAATACTACAAAGGATAGAGCACTGGGTTTGGAATAAGAAAGACCCATTTTTCTGAGTTCAAATTTAGTCTCAGACACTTACTAGTTGTGCGACCCTGGACAAGTCACTTAACTGTGTTTGACTCTGTTTCCTTGTCTGTTAAATGAGCTGGAGAAGGAAATGGCAAACCATTCCAATATCTTTGCCATGAAAACCCCGAATGGGGTCGCAAAGAGTCAGAAAGACTGAAACAACTGAAGAATATCACAGAAACATACCAGAGTCATTACGATGTCTTCTGGGAGCAGTGTGAGCCTGACCCAGAGTAGATATTTAATTTTTCTAAGTGGGAGGATGGGAGAGCACGTTGGAAAGGTGGGATGGGGTCATATATGGAATTGATTTTATATTTCCCTGAAGTGCCTAGCAGAGTGCTGCAGACCCAGTCACTCATTCCTGGCCTGTGAGTGAGAGATTGATTGATTGACTTTCTGACTGCCAGATGTCCCAGAGGAGCCCAAATGCAAGGCCTCAGTGAAGTCTCCCAGACTTGTCCATCTAGAAAATGAACCATGCTCTGAAATGAAATGTCTGGTCCTATTTGTAAGGCTTTTAATAACACTATGGAGAGGAGAAGGGTAGCTGAGGCAGATGCATCTTCATCTGGCGTTGGGATAAAACAGCTCTCGTTCTGGCTCCTCTGAGAGCATGACTGTATGAGAGGGCAACTAGGTATTTGCCACATCTTTCACTTAGCTTAGACCATGGGAATCAGGGATCAAACGCTGGTGTGCTGTCGCTAGAAATGTGGATTCTTGCCCTGACTGCCAGGAGGGCATTTCTTGGACAACGCTGCGGCAGTCATTTCACACTCTGCCCCTCAAAAGATCTGATTTGCCTCCAGATTTGCAGGTCCCCCATAGACCTGGCTTATTTTTGTCCTGATAACCACATGGGTAGATGAAGAAGTGCTGCCAGTCCATAGCTGCCTCGGGGCTGGCACTCTGCAGGGCATCCTTTGTTGGCACTGCTTCCTTCCTGTCCTAATCTGAAACTTCACCTTTTCTAAATCTGTAGCGTGTCACCAGCTAAGCTAAACTCGACCCCGGTGCTTGACCGGCTTCCACCTGGCAAACATCCTTCTGTTTTGGCTCATTCCTCTACTTTTCCTGTCTCTTCTCCCTTGAGCATGAAGGCCTCTTGTGCGATCTTTTCCAGGTTAACTCAAAAACTCCTCTTGGCTTAAGATGGCTTGTCTATGCTACCCTCTAGGGATTGCCGGGAGATGGGATGGCTCCCCTATTTCATCCATAATTTCCTTTACCCTTCTCCTACTACTCATTCTGCCCTGAAAGATACCTTTATTCTTAAGAGACAGAATTCCTAAGTGTCTGCATGTCATATAATGCTGCCCCAATGCAGCAAAAATTACCATCAACCTCCACCCTTCCAGTCACAAAATTTCACAACCTCATTATGCCTTGCTCCACATGTCCAAGAAATTTTGAAATAGTCATTTCTTAGGGTAGCTAGATAATGCAGTAAATAGAGAATTTAAGAGATTAAAGGTGAAGGCAGGATGGAGTGGTAGATAGGACACTGAATTTGGTGGCAGGAAGCTCTCACTTTAAATCCTGCCTCAGATATTTATTGACTGTTTAACCCTGGACCTCAGTTTCATCATTTGTTAAATAAGTGGGGATTGAAATCAAAGGTCATTTTCTAGCTCTATTTCTATAATCCTATGTCCTCAGATATGCCCTAGCTGTGTGACCCTGGGCAAGTCACTTAATCTCTGTTTGCCTCAGTTTTCTCATCTGTAAAATGGAAATAATAATAATAGCTCCCACCTCCCAGGGTTGTTACAAGGACCAAATGAGATGATAATTGTAAAGTGCTTAACATAGCGCCTGGCACATAGTAGATGCTATATAAATAAGTTATTATTAGTTATGGTCTGAACCCAAGTTTTCTAACTCCAAGTTTCGATAGTACTCTGTCTACTACAAAATGCTACTCTCTACTCTGAAATTTTCCCTCCATTCTTCCTTTATCAAAATTCTCTTGGACTGTGCTTCATTTCCTCAAGAAATTAACCTTAGCTAAAAGCAATGCCACAGAATACCTTGCAATTTTAATATCCAATCTTGGCCTCAGAAAAGAAATGAGGAAATTTGTTTCCCTCTTTTCATCTTAGTGGTGAGGGACTATGACTCAGGAACATTGCCTATGCTGACTGACCACGAGGCTGCCCCTGTGTCAATTATCTTTGTTTTTATTTGCTACAAGACATTGAATAGAGCAAATAAGCAATTGGAGATGAGCGAGTTTATCCACAAATGATTTGCAAAATTTGTAAAATGTACATTAATAAAGCTTTTTAAAAAAAAGTAATTTGTTGTGCAGTCATGTCAAACTCTTTGTGATCCCATGGACCATACTGTCTAGACTAGTAATGGGCAAACTTTTTAAAGAGGGGGCCAAAGGAAAGGAAATGCTCATCTCTCCGTCTGTTTCTAAGGCAACTCTTTTGAAGTTTCATTGTGTTTTATCCTACTCATTGTATTCGTTAGATTAGGAATAATGCCAGATAGAACATTTCAGGGGGCCGCATCTAGCCCGTGGGCCATAGTTTGCCCATCACTGGTCTAGAGGATTTTCTTGGCAAACATACTGGAGTGATTTCCTATTTCTTTCTCCAGTGGAGTAAGGCAAACAGAGGCTAAGAGACTTGCTCAGACTTATATGGCTAATACATATCTGATGCTCCAGGACCAGTGCTCTATCCATTGAGCCACCTAGTTGTCCATAGTATTCATGACAAGGCTTGTTGTTTTGGTCATCCCACAGACATTTGCATTTTACTGAAGTACTCCTAAAGATAAGCTTTTACCCAAAGGTGTGAGATGTTAAAGAAGCTGTATCAAATGGGTAATGTAGCCAGACTAGGGGTAGGGATTGATCTTGACTCAAACCACCATCTTATTGTAGAGGAGGGTGGCCTGGATGGGGGACATCCAAAGAACCCTCACAAGGTTATAGATTCAAGTGTTCAAGACTTCCCTAACCTTACAGACGAGCAAAATGAGACCCAGCCACAGAGGTAAAGTGATTTGTTCTAGGTTGCAAGACCTAGGATTTCCAAAGGGCATACTCTTCATAAAGCCTAAAATATTCGATAGACAGTGAGCCTCTTCTCTGTTTGTCCCACCAATGCTGGTGAATGGTGTGTGTGTGTGTGTGTGTGTGTGTGTGTGTGTGTGTGTGTGTGTGTGCGTGATAGCACAGGGCATCTTCTTTGGATCCTAGACTGTTTGAAGACATGGTTCCATGGAATCAGAGCACACTTAGGAGCCAGAGGATCCAAGTATAAACCCCAGCTCCACTCTTTACTATCTGGTGCTTTCATATTTCCATGGATATTTTAAGTCTCCTTTTTGTGGCAGACATTTTTATGACCTTGAGCAAATTTTTAAACTCTCTGGCCACAGTTTCCTCATCTGTAAAATAATGGCTTTGGATTATTGTCATTTCAACCCAGCAAAGTATTTCTTTAGTACTTTTAGGACAAAGTCCTGCAATAGAACCTCCAGATACCAAACCAAAATGCAATAGTCCCCCATGAACTCAAGGAACTTATATTTTACTGTATGTACAAGTGTATATCTATTTCTGAAAAAGGAGATGGCAAACCACCCCAGCATCTTTGCCAAGCAAACCACAAATGGGGTCATGAAGAGTAGGACATGACCCAACCTACTCAACAGCATCATGTGTGTTTGGGGGAGGGAGGAAATATAACATGGATTCCAATAGCGATATTTAGACATAAAAACTGGTGTTTCCTATATATTTAATTAAATTATGCATATATATGTATATGAATAATTAAATTTATACATATATATATATATAAACTAATAGGTGGGGTATCAGGAGCTGTGGAGCTTCAATTCTGTCATCCACATTGAAGGCAATAGTCAGTGCTTTTGAAATTAAACCCATAAAGAAGTCTAGAGATGGCTTTGGAACGTCTGAAAGAGTTCAAAGAAGATTTCCTTCAGTTTATGACCCATGTCTTACAGATAAGATAGTGATGGGCCAATAATACAGAGAAGTATGCTCCTCAGGACCCAGTTGCCGTGGAGGCGTGGAGGTAGGTTTGAGAGGGAGCCCAGAGCAAGACCCAGAGCACCTTCTCTAGGGGTTAGGAAATGTTCTCTTCAGTTCCAGGACCTGAATGCCTCTAAATAAGGCAATTTCTTAGAGCCTCTGTTCACTCAGGCCCAGCAGCATAGAGCCAAACTATCTCCCTAGTGCCTGTTTCTTGCCCAGAGTGAGAAACGCAGCTGGGAGAGGAGCCAGAGGGAAGAGCACATCTCTTCCTTTACTTTCAGGGGTTCTTAACCTGCCATTCCTACAAAGATTTGAGGGTGGGAGCAGAGGTGGAATTTAGATGAGAAAAATAGTTACATCTTTATTTTTACTAACCTTTAACTGAAAATAAGCATTTCATTTCATTGTCCTTTTCTTAAAAAAGCCCTTACCTTCTTTCTTAGAATCAATACTGTGTATTGCCTCAAAGGCAAAAGAATGGTAAGGGCTAGGCCATTGGGGGTCAAGTGACTTGCCCAGGGTCACACAGCTAGGAAGTGTCTGAGGTCATATTTGACCCCTCAATCCATCGAATCACCTAACTTTTCCCAATTATGATTTTTTTTTAATAAAGAACATAATTCTTCTAAGTGATCCTTAAACTTCACTAGACTACCAAAGGGGTTCCTTAACAGGAAAAAGATTAAGAAGCCCTGCTTTAACTGAATAAAGTGAGATTTAATATAACCCAACTACCAACACATTTTAAGCTTATCATCATAGGCCTAGAGCTCCTGGGATTCTTTTACTATCACCTGTAAACTCTGATCCCTGGCATCATTTCTTTACCTGACTGTAGCCCGGGCCACTTAAAAGAGCAAGGAGGGCCATTGTACTGGACCTCAAGAGCCCAAATAAATCCTCCAATTTAGTAGGTAAAGAATGATCACCATTTAATCATGGGGAAGGAGTATATGAATATCACCAGGCAAGGCCCTATATTTAATTAAATTCAACCAGAATTTATTAATTACTTACCATTGCAAGACATTACAAGAATTTCTGGGGATACAAAGACAAAAGAAAATAGTTCCTCTTCCAGATGAGTTTAGAGTCAAATATGTTGGGGTGTGGGGGTCAGGAGGGCCATAGAAGAAGGTAAGGAACATGTATGGAGATGGGTATGTAACCTGAGTCACATATAACTGTGACACTGGCCAACAGATTCTCCCTCATCCCCCATTTTCTACCACAAGCAGAGGCAGCTAGTTAGTGTGGTGGATAGAGATCTGGGTGTGGAGTAAGGAAAACCTGAAATCAAATTTAACCTCAGATACTTATTGGCTACATGACTGTGGGCAAGTCACTGTTTTGCTTCAGTTTCTTCAGCTCTGAAATGGGGATAATAATAGTACCTACCTCGAAAAGGTATGAGGATATAGATTGTTGTGAGATAATGTTTGTAAAATGATAAACACAGTGCCTCAGCACATAGTAGGTGCTATATAATACTTATTCTACTCCATCTTACTAAACTAATTTCCCTCATCCATCGTTGTCATATAAAGTCTTTATCCCAGTAACTTATATTTCAAACACTTGGATACTGTTTTAAATAACCTGTGGTTGTTAGTCATTTAATCTGTTTCCTGATCTACTTTTCTCTTTTGTTTTGTTCTGTAGATAATAGTATCAAACAGTTTTAATGATTACTACTTTATAATATAATTTTAAGTCAAGTCACTTTCTTTGCTTCTTTTCTCCCTGTTATTTCTCTTGAGATTCTTTAAGATAAAAGTATTTTTAAATAAAATACAATTTGACACGAAACTCATTTTTGTCCTACCATTCATTGATTTCGTGAGTTTAAATGTCTAGGGTCCTCCAAAGCTGAGAAGTGGCCCAGTGACCTTGCTTAATCTTTAAGAATTCCTGGCGAGGTTGTCATATTTTCAGGATTTCATAATCCCCAAAAGGAACACCAGCCTTCTTGTCCTGCTTTTCTTGGAAAGCAGTGAGCCCTGTTAACAGAGGCAGTGCTTATATTTCAATAGGGTTCCATCTCTACTACAAGTTGATTTTTTTAAACTATCCCTGCTCTCAAAGACCTAAACAGATAAAATAATTTTATAAGATAGTACCTCTCTTAGATACCTCAGAGTTGGTCCTTCCATCATCTCCATGTGAATTCTTTAAGCAAATAACTTCTACTTCTAGCCTTTGCCAAGAAAGCCCAGACCCCAAAGATCAGTATAGACTTAATCTCAAATTGGACAGGTATTAATCAACTTCTCTATACAAGACTCTAAGCCACTAGATTTTGATTAAATTTCACTGTAAATTATGTGGATTAATAGATCACTGGGCCCAGGAAAGTAGGGCCACCATATGTGTGCAGAATTTTTCATTCAAACTTAAATAGTCCTCATTTGCTATATGAACAAATCTCAGTCTCAGTATTTGTTTTTGTCATTCAATCCTTTTTTTTTAAACCCTTACCTTCCATCTTGGAGTCAATACTGTATATTGGCTCCAAGGAAGAAGAGTGGTAAGGGCTAGGCAATGAGGTTAAGTGACTCGCCCAGGGTCACACAGCTGGGAAGTGTCTGAAGCCAGATTTGAACCTAGGACCTCCCGTCTCTAGGCCTGGTTATCCACTGAGCTACCCAGCTGTCCCCATTCAATCCTTTTCCCATCATGTCTGACTCTTCATGACCCCATATGGTTCTTCTTGGCATAAATACTGGAGTGGTTTGCTATTTCCTTCTCTAATTCATTTGACAGATGAGGAAACTGAGGCAAACAGGGTTAAGTGACTTACCCAGGATCACACAGCCAATAAATGTCTGAGACCACATTTGAACTCGGGAAAATGAATCTTCCTAACCCCACTCTAACCACTGTACTACCTAGCCCCTAAACTTTTCTATATGAAAAGCATCCTCAGACACATGTGACTTAGCATTTATTAGTGCCTGTTGTGTGCCAATCATCATGTGTCCACAAGCAGCCAAAAAGGGAGATTTTGTGGCTTCTATGTTCTGATGAGACCAGCTATTATTGGCTACAAGTTTCTTTGTCCCATGGCAGTATTACTCACAATTAACCTATATTAAATTAATCCTGGAAATAATTTGTTTGGTTGTACATTTTTCTGTATTTTTGTACATCTTTACACTGTCCACAACCTCAGTGATAACTTTTGATTGCAGACTTCCAGGGATCAGAGACCCTCACTGAACTTTCTCTATATGACATCCAGAACATGACCAGTGCATGCTTAACATAGATTTACAGGGCTAGAGTCATTATCTCTTGAAAGGATGCCATTTTATAGGGGCTGGCTCATCTGATACTATCCCCCACTATTCCATCTCTACCAGGAGGATTAAGTGTAGACTTTGGAGCAAATATTTGGCAGCCTGGTAGAGCACTGGGTAGAGTGCTAGACCCAGAGTCAGAAAAAAAAATCTGAGTTCAAAACCAACCTCAGACACTTGCTGGTTCTGTGACTCTGGGTAAGTCATAAAACTCGTCTGCCTCAGTTTCCTTATTTGTAAAGTGAGGATAACAATAGCTTTTACCTCTTAGGGTTGTTGTGAGGATCAAATGAGATAATAATCAGAAAGCACTTAGCATAATCTCTGGAACATACTGAGTACTATATAAATATTAGCTATCATCATGATCATTATGATTATGAGCTAGGCTAGTCTCATTATGTCTGATAATGGTGCCCATTATATAGAGACCAGCTCATCTGGTTTCATCCTCCACCATCTTCTCCCAACCTAGAGAAGTAGATTTTAGACTTTAGAGCAAATATGTGGCAAGTTTCTACTATAGTGGATCAAGTGCTGGATCTGGAGTGAGGAAAAGCTGAGTTCAAATCCATTTTCAGACCCTTATTAGCTCTGGGATCTTGGACTAGTTATTTAATCTGTCTACCTCAGTTTTCTCATCTGTAAAATGGAGAAAATAGTAACTACCTTCCAAGATTTTGTTTTGAGGATGAAATGAGATAATGTTGGTAAAATATTTAATAGGCCTTTGCAAAAACACTACATGTATACTGGCTATCATCATTGTCATTAGCTGTTATTATACTGGAACCAATTGAGATAATCTTTGGAAAAAGGGAATAGAGACATGTATCCTACATCTGGTGGTAAGGCATGTTCTCACTGTGAATATCCAGCCACAGAAGTTGGAAATACACAGATAGATAAGCAATTAGTGGACTGCAGCTACAAACTGCCTCCAGCACTGGTTGGCATTCTAGAATTCTAGAATAAGCTAGTAAATTAATAGAAAATTGGAGATTCACGTTGTGGGGGTGGAGGCTTGGGATTCCACAATACGAGGTGAGAGGAACATGCAAAAAGAACTAACAAGCTAGATGAGTTAAAACAGAGAGAACCCCTGAAAAGTCAACCAAAACCCAGAGAGAGAGAGATTGAGGGAAGAGCCAAGATGGAAAATGAGAAATCAGAAACCACAAGAGCATGTGGTCAATTTAGTTTGAGGCAGATTGCCCTGGGATGAGTAGATCATTTCTGTTGCTTTCCTGAACCAGTCTTCCAGTATCACCACCCCTGCAGAGGGAAACCTTGTAGAATCCTCTGCTTCCTTTGGGAAAAGAGGGTGGGGAAGGGAATAAGCATTTATTAAGCATCTAATGTGTGCTAGACATTATGCTGGCTGCCCTACATCTATTATCTCATTTGATCCTCACAATAACAATCCTTGGAGGTAGTTGCTATTATTATTCGTATTTTACAGATGAGGAACCAGAGGCAAACAGAGGTTAAATGATTTGCCCAGGCTCATGAAGCTATTAAGTCTCTGAGGCTGGATTTGAAAGTATAGTTTACATGCAATCTCCTATATAAGACCTTTCCTGATATCTACCATTTCCTAAATTGCCCCCCCCCAGATTTATTCGTTTTCTTCCCACCTTGAGATTATTTTTCATTATTCTGTAATACTTTCTATTTCCTTCCTTGCCTGTAGAAGATAATAAATAGCACAGGAAAGGTTCTCAGAAGCCATCTAATTCAGCTACATTTTACATTTGAGGAAACCAAGGCCCAGGGAAGGTAAGTGGCTTTTGCCAAGTCCTACACAATCTGAATTGGAGTTTGAAACCAGATTGTCTGCCCTTAGAGACAATGCCGAATTCCTCTACCAACCTAGGAGTAATGTAAGGGACTTGAAGATAAGGCTCCCTTTCTTTTCATCTTTGTGTTTCCAGTGCCATATAAGAGGTAATGGAGTAATCAGGTGGCACAGTGGATAGAATACCACACTAGAGTTCAAATCTGGCCTCAGACATTATTTGTATGATGCTAGGCAAGTTACTTATCCTGTTTGCCTCAATTTCCTCATCTGTAAAATAAACTGGAGAAGGAAATGATAAACTATTCCAATATCTTTGCAAAGAAAACCCCAAATGGGATCACAAAGAGTCAGACATGACTGAAAAATGATTGGACAGGAGGCAGCTAGATGGCTCTTGGATAGAGATCCAGGCCTGGAGAGAAGAGATCCTGGGTTCAAAACTGATTTCCCATACTTCCTAGCTATGTGACCCTGGGCAAGTCACTTAATCCCAATTAACTAGCCCAGTGATGGGCAAACCACAGCCTGCAGGCCAGATGCGGCCACCTGAAATGTTCTATCTGGTCCTGCAACATTATTCCTAATCTGACAAATACAATGAGTAGGATACAATACAATGAAACTTCAAAAGTATTGCCTTAGAAACAGATTGACAGATGAGCATTTCCTTTCCTTTGGCCCCCTCTTTAAAAAGTTTGCCCATCACTGGACTAGCCCAATTGACTTCTGCCTTGAAACCAATACTTAGTAGCCATTCTAAGATAGAAGGTAACATTAAAAAACAAAACAAAACAAGAAAAATGCCTAAAAAACAGTCCCTAAGGTGTTTAATAAATGATTGTCGAATTCAGTTAATTGGTTCATTATTAATATAAATAAATAAATATATGTTTATAAAATTAGGTTTGAAATGTTCCATATATAATTTTATATATAATTTTATATTTATATTGAATCAACTTATTCATTGTCAAATTGCCCATTAGGACAAATTTAATCAACATAATTTAGCTTATGGAAGGAATGAAATGAGCTTTTATTGAGCACCTACTATATGCCAGGCAGTGCGCTAAGTGTTTTATAAACATTACCTTATTTGATCCTCATAACAACCTGGGAGTTAGATTCTATTATTATACTCATTTTTCAAATTAGAAAACTGAGGCAGACAGGAATTAAATGACTTGCCCAGAGTTACTTAATATCAGAGGTAGCATTTGAGCTCCAATTTCCTGACTCCAATCCTGGTCACTACCTAGCTGCCTCTTTACTAGAACTGTGTTAGGTTCCTTATTTACATACTAAGTTACATGTTCATAACACCTGCTTCCTGGAGGTTTGCAATCAAAATACTGTAAAGATTTGAGATTTATGACACTGAGAATAAAGAGTACCAAACCTAAGACTGGAGCAAAGGGAAAATTTATTTACTGTTAATACAAAAGGATCTGCGAGTGTATTTTCATTTTTGTACAAGAAAGGATTGGGGGAAGCAGTTTCTATCCTTCTGTCTCCTCCAAATCTCAAAGAGATGCTGGGGGGACAGAATGAGATGATGATGGTGATGATAATAAAAACAACTTGCATTCATATAATAATTTAAAGTGCAGAAAGTGAATTCTCTGCAGCAACTCTGCAGCATAGATGCGAGTGTGTGTTGAGCTCTTGGGACAAAAGATGCTTTAAGAGGAATTCTAGCTATATTGATAATCTCTTAGCAGTAAAATCATCTTGAATCCATCCTGAGGCCTCTGAGGTTACTACTGAGGAAGTCCTTGGAAGCCCAGAAATACAGTTCTAAGCTTCTGAAGTTTAAAACTATGATAAGACTTTGGAAATAGCCTATTAATTTTGGATTTGTTCAAGGCATTGGGCTGGCTGGGATGCGGAAGAATGTTTTGAAAGATGCTTCAGGGTCAAAGACCACATTTTATCTTAATTATATGTCAAAAGAAGCTGTTTAGTCAAGATAAAGTTCAGGGTAAGAAGAATCAAAAGTTCCTTAACCTTGGTACCTCTGACCACCCTCCTGGGCAGCATTTTGCACCTCATTCTCCCTTAGGATCCTCCCTCAACAAACTATCCCTCCTCCTCCCTTCCCCACTCCCCCCTGACAAGTTCATAATTAGAACGGGGGGTTTCTTATGCATGCAAGTAAGAGAAATTGAAGAGAAATCTTCAGCATGCCCAGTGGCTCATGGGAGACAAACCAAAGAAAACTACCACCTTTCCACATATTCCTGATTGCCTTTCCTCTGCTGCGGTCTTGGTGAAGCCTCCCCAGACTTGAGGAAAAGGTAGCATGGGGATCATTGCAGGGAGGGAGGCCTCTCAGGTCTTTGAAGCTCCCTGGCTCCATTAGAGCATGTAATCGCCCATCAGGGCAGCGGTTTAGTGCCTCGTGTCCTCCTCTGCCATGAACATTAGCCCTTAAATACTGGTGATAATTAAAGGCAAAACCGTGGAGCTGTATGGAGTCACCTACCCAGAGAAAGGGTAACAGATGGGGGAGGAGTTGTGCCCAAGTTCAAGGTGAGCGTTGTAAAGATCGTTTCCTGCCTGTGTCAGAGACATTATTTTAGGAATGTGTAATTCTGGCCTTGGAAACCAAGCCTGGTTCAAAACAATAATTCACAGTTAATGAACTCACAGAGTTATGGCCCCAAGCACGGAGATTCCCTCCCCCTGTTAAATCGGCCAGTTTGGCTTGATCAGGTGAATAGAAATGAGAGAGGTTTCGAGACTATTATTCAATTTTATTATTATTAATATGCATTTACGGAGCACTTTATATTTGCAGTATGATTTACAGTTAAATGTTGGTGAGCTATCATAGCCTGACTTTTGAGTAAGATAAGCAAAGAAGCTTATTCTCCCCATTTTTCAGATGGAGAAACAGAACCACGGGAGGGGGAAAGGAAGAAAATCTTTCTTCAGACTCCTATTGAGTATACTTTTTCACCGAAATATATTAATACCTTCCTATAAGTGTTACCCACTATGAGAAATTTTTCCTGACCCCACCAGTTGCTCAAACAATGTTGGACTCGTTTTGTATCTATTATGAATATGCTTACGGTACATTTGTCTTTCTTCTTTGCATAGAATCTCCTTGAGGGCAGGGTCTATATCATTTTGTTTTTAACTTCATAGCTCCAATGCTTAGCATGGTACCTGGTCCAATACTTAATAAATGCCCTCTTTAAAAATAAGCCCAAGGCCAGGCACAGAGTAGATTTCAAACAATTAATGATTGATTTAACATGAGTGCAACTAGGTTAGATAGGTGGATAGAGTTCTGGGCCAGGAGTCAGGAAGACCTGAATTCAAATCCAGTCTCCGACACTAACTGTGGGACCTTGTTTGCTTGTGTTTCCTCACCTATAAAATGAGCTGGAGAAGGAAATGACAAACCAGGTTAGTTTCTACGCCAAGAAAACCTCCAATGCGGTTAGGAAAAGTTAGACACAACAACAACAACCAAACAAGTGAACCATCAATTTAACATATATTTTTCATTTAATGTGTTAATTTCTAAAGCACTTTGAAAATTTCAAAACGTGATTAAGTGGATTAGTCCATTTGATTTTCAGAACAATCTTGGGGCATTGCAGGGAAGGTATTATTTAGCTCCACTTGACCAGTAAAGAAACTCAGGTGCAATGAGGTTGAATGATTTGCCTCTGGTCACATAGATGGCAGATCCAGCGCTAGAATTTTAGTCCTGGGTTGTTTCTGCTATACTATATTTCATATCTTGGAAAGAATTTGATTCTTTAGTCCCGAGATCATATATATTCTATAGTCTCTGGCTTTTGAGAGGGTAGCTTTGGAGAAGGGCATTAACTGCTCAGGGGCATCTATTATACAGCACTAACTCTTCCTTAAAAACTAACTCTCAGCCCCTTTAAATATTGTTGTTTCCCCCCATAGAAGTAGATAGAGAGCCCCTTTAGATTGCATTTCAGGGTTGGTTGCCAGAGCAGGAAGAACGACTTTAGCAGATGAGGTGACTGTCTATCTTGATTCGATGCTTGGCAGCACCAGGGATGGGTCTCAGTTGGAAGTGACTGCATGGGTGACTCAGAGGGATAAAGAGGCTGATTGGGCAAAATTCCTAGGCTTTGTTGGGGGCTTGAGTACTCTGAGCCATGATCAAGCATTCTCATTGCTTATTGTCTGGGCAGAGGCCAACGTGTAGTGAAGTGATTGGGTCTCAATTTACAGATGTTTTAAAAAGTCTCCCCCCAGAATTTGACATACAAATCCAACCTGCACCTATGAATCTGGAGAAAGAGCTTAAATGTTGTGACAAAAATCTGGGTACCAGGTCCTTGTTTCTATTACTATCATTTGTTATATTAAGAGCTTCTCAAGAGGAAGGCCTATTTTTTATGGGGCATTGTTTGTTTGTTTGATTGTTGGGAGAGTTCCCCCCCCTTTCTTTACATTTCCTAGCTCTTAGCACAGGGCCTGACACCACATAGTAGGTGGAAAGGATTAAATATTTATTAAATACCTCCTACATATGTTTGACAAATACGATGAATACAATAGTGGACATTTAATAAATGCTTGTTGATTTGATTTGTTCACCATCTAAGGAATCTGGAACTCTTCCCTGAATGCTAAAGACTTGGAAACATAGCCCTTCTGGCCCTTAAAACCTGAATTATATTTCTTCAGTTGTAAGCATCATCAAGCCACAGAGTGAACAATGGAGAGGATCTCAGAGATCATCTAGACAAACTCCCTAATTTTACAGAGATTGAAACTGAGGCTCAGGGAGATTATGTCCTAAAGTCACCAAGAGAGCCAGGATCGAGATTCCTTGACTCCAGAGAAAATATTTCCAGAATATCACCCACCATCATCTGCTTTGAGTGCAGCCAAACTATTACAAGGTACAAACTATATATGTGTATAGAGATTTGACACAGTATCTAACTGTGTTAAGCTTACATCGTGTTCCCTTGATCCCATGAATTTCTGTTTACCTCTATGCCTGGCCCATTTCCAGAACCAACTCTTTTCTATTGGCACTTTTTAAAAGCCTACCTTCTTTTTACTCCTTCTTTCTCCCTTTATTTTTTCTTTTCTCTGTCCCTCCTTTTGCCACTGCCCCCATTGCCTCCCATACTCCCTCTCCTTCCTACTTTCTTTTCCTCTTCCTTTCTTTCCTTCTCTCATTAATCCTTTCCCTTCTCCTCTCCTGTTACTCTTCTTTTCTTTCTCCTCTTGCTTCTTCCTTGTCCCCCTGCCTTTCTCTTCCTCCTTCTTCATTTCCCTCTATCTCTGCTTCTCAATTCCTCAAATCCTTTTGCTACTTCTGTCTCCATCTCTATCTCCCTTTCTTTTTCTTTTCTTCTTCTCCCTCTTCCTCTTCTGTTTTCCTCTTCTCCCTTAGGAACCAATTCTTTTGGTCTGGGAATTTTCTAGTTTCTTGGCCTGGCTAGGGAAATATGATTTTCCATACCCTTTGGTTCTCCTGTGTTTCTGAGTGACAGGTTTAACTAAACCTTCATTTCTTTCTAATAGATTCTAACCCAGTTTTCCTGACTCTTGGTCTAGCATTCCTGTTACATCCTATACTACCTGTTTTATAAACCTAGGTATCCATCCCCTATAGCAGTGATGGTGAACCTTTTAGAGGCAGAGCGCCAGGCCTTGTCCACACCCCACCCCTGAGACAGAGTGCCAGACACCCCACCTCAGCCTTGATTAACCCACACAGGGGAGGAAGAAAGTCCTCCCATTGAGCTGTGGGGTGGAGGGGTGGGTAAAGTGAGGAATGCCCTTAGTAAGTGTGCAGAGGGCAAGGGAAGTGGCCCAAGCACTCTACTCCTGTCCAGCTCTGCCAACTATGAGCTATCCACCTTACCCACTGTGCGCTTCCATTGGGCTTCTGGGCAGAAAGGTGGGAGATGTGAAAAAATGTCATCAGGCATGGTGGAGAAGGGGATGGGAGCAGCTCCAACCAAGTAGGTCTGTCTTTCTAGTAATGAACTTGGTGGGGAGGCAGTGGAGTGCCCACAGAGAACACTCTGTGTGCCATAGATTCTCAATCATTGCCCTATACCCTAATCCCAAACAATATTTCTTCATTTATTCTTCAGACTCTCTTCTTGAATTTGATTCTGACCTTAATTTTGATTATAATCACCACTTTCTGCTTCTGATTTTTCAACTACAAGATTTTTATCACAGCTATCAATTCTAGATTGTTTTCTCAGGCACCTGGATCTCAATCTTGACTTCCGGTTGCTTCCAAACCAGGGAACCTTCAACTTGTATTATGGAACCTCAAAGCCTCAACTTTTGACAGATTCCTCGTTAGGGCTTGCTCAGGTTGGTTAAAGGCAGAGTATCACATCAGTTCTTGATGTAGGGTCTGGTTGGGTCCACAAGATATTTATTAAGGACATAATATATGTTGGACGTTGGGCTAAGTAATAAGAATACAAATATAAGCAGAAATACATTCTTTCACCTCAAGGGACTTACAGTCTAATACTGAAAGGTAACCCTCTTGTGAATAAAAGGAAAGTGAGTAAGATGAAGGTAGCCAGCATGAAGTCTTTGTGAAGAAAGACAAGGAGAATAGAAAGTATAGACTTGAGTAGACTGACAACATGGGGGGCCCGAGTTGCCCATCTCTTTAAAATGAAGAGTTTGAGAGGAACCAGCCAATCAGAGTGAGAGGCCACAAGAGTTTAGGGTACATCCAATGTGTGAAGCCCAGGAGTGCTATTAAGGAATGGAATGAGCTTTCAGGTTAAAGAGGTTTTGGGGACATTGTAGAGGAAGGCTGAGGAGAGTCAGGAGAGTGGCACCACTACACCTCAGAGCCCTGATGGATGTCTTTTCTCTTGTGTATTCATGATAGCTCTGTATCTAGTATCTCTTTGCTGGGCAGTCTGATGGGCTCCCTGTCCCTACTCCACTACTCAAAGCAGTGCCTTCTAATGGTCATGGTGCTTTGCTGCCAGATGCCAGTGTTGATGAGGATTAGAGGTAGAGAGAGAAGTCTCCTCCACCCATGCTTCTTTCTGTCAAGTAGAGTTTTAGCTGTTTCCTTAGACTCTGTGAAAGCACTGAAAGAGACTCAGTTTTACTCCCTTTGGTAAGGACTAAGAACATATAGGGCTCCAGTTTTCATTCTTCAAAATAGAAAAGAAGATATGAAGGAACAGCTATTCTGGACCCTATTCTGGTTAGTAAGAAGAAACTAGTTAGCCAAAGAAAAATTGACTCACTTTCAAAGAAACAGACAACTCCATCTTAGAGGTAAAATATGAGTATAGTCTTACTTGGACCCTGGATTTTGGGAGAGTGAGTTTCAAATAGCTCAGAGAAAAGATAAGCAGGATTAGATGGCCTAGAATTCAACAAAAGAAGTCAATAATAAGAACAATAGCTAACACTTATATAATACTTTTAAAGTTTTCAAAATATAATGAACAATAGAGAAATATGTTTTGCATGCTAATACATGTATAATCCAGACTGAATCACCTCCCAGCACTTGAAAGGGGAAGGGAAGGAAGGGAGGGAGATAAGTTTGACCATGTAATTTAGGAAAACTTGTGTAGAAATTTGTTATTACATGTAATTGGCAAAAAAATATACATATGGATATATATTTTTTTAAAATAAAGTTTTCAAAATCATTTACAAGTATTATCTCATTTTCTTCTCACATCAGCCCTAGGTGGTAGGTGCCATTATTATTTCCATTTTACAAATCAGGAAACTGAGATAGAGATTGACTTGGTCAGGATCACAAAAATAGACAATGTCTGAGGTTGGATTTGAACTCAAAGTTTTCACACTCCAAATTGTGTTCTATCCACTTTATCACCTAGCAACCTCAAATGAACAGTGGAACACTCTCAATAACAAAATTCTGATCACGCAAACAAATTATTCCAACGAGGGAATCTAGCGAGACCAATGTGGGCAATGTAGGGAATTCATTGATGGACTATTTATAAAATACAGGTGGAGAATATCAAGGCAAGTGCAGGTATCTGAAGATGAATACAAAAATGCTATCTTATTAGAAGAATGTTAGGAATAGTAAAGCACAGAACATTTTTTCACACCATTTTACATGCACTTGGCTTTTCATGAATGTGAGATAGCCAAAAAAGCTATTGGAGTGGTATGAGTAAGAGGAATATTGAAGACAGGACATTAGCACCAATTGAGATGGAGCAGATGATAATAGCTTCTGTTTTCTCTACAAAGGTAAGTATTTTCATGTGATAAAGAAAAGAACAGAAGTGACATACAAGGAGTTTAATCACAAACCAGTAATAAGGTAAAATGACAACTAGATACACTAAATATGAGGTCAGCAAGTCAAGATGAATCATGTCCTAGGAACCACTGGGGGAATTCCCCACCCTGCCCAGTTATGATTTCCAAATTGTTTTCAGTGGTATCTGAGCAATTATGGATGATAGGAAAGGTACCACAGATGTGCATATGGACAAATGCAGTCCTAAGTTTCCTAAGAGAAAGAAGGTGGATCCTTCAAAGAACAGAGCAATGATCTTGACTTCAATTAATTCAACAACTTTAGAGCATATCATGGGGCAGCTAGGATAGAGCCCTGAGCTTGCAATCGGGAAGATTCATCTTCATGAATTCAAATCCAGCCTCAAGCACTTATGAGCTGTATGATTCTAGGTAAGTCACTTAATCCTATTTGCCTCAGTTCCTCCATCTGCAAAATGAACTATAAAAGGAAATGGTAAACTATTCAATCATCTTTGCCAAGAAAACCTCAAAATGAGGTCACAAAGAATTGGACATGACTGAAAGACTCAACAACAAAGATCACATAATTAAAGCAATGGATTGTGAACACTTAGAAAAGTTAATTTTGGGTACCTTTTGGTATTTCAATTGAAACTTTTAGTGTGTGGTCTTTAAGTAAGCTATCTCAGATAACAGGTTCTTATTTGAATCCTCAGTGTTTAGCAAAATGCTTTGAATATAGTAAGCACTGAATTGATGCTTCATTTATTCATTCATTTGTTCTGATTTTCTAGATCCATGATTTCATGCACACATACTCCCAAGCTTTTCATCACATACTAGTAATTAGGATCCAATACTGACAGTGTCCATCCCTGCCCCCCCCAGGTGCTTTCTTTTTCTATTCCAAATCTGTTGGGGGTTCATAACTATGCCATTCCGGTGACCATATCGCTCCAGGCTCTCTCCTTATTACTCCCTAGGTACTGGATACTTAGATGGAGTGCTACCAGAATCTCACAGCTAGAAGAACCAAGTGAGCATATCAGCCTCTAACAAGCCCAGGACCCATGATTTCAATATTCCCACAATTTCCTACATGAGCCCTCTATACTAGAGATTCAGTTCCAGGTTCCATCTTGCCCTATCATCATACTCATTTTATATGCACTGACTCTGAACACACATTCTGTTTCCATACGATTTAATAACTTCACTCAAACCCCTATATTTAGTCATAAACATCCAGAGACATGGTTTTTCACTTGTTTTGTCAAACACACTAGAATATCATTGTCAAAGGAATTTGTCAACCAGTCGTGTCAACAAACATTTATTAGGTAGACACTAAGAGCTGAGAACTGTGCTAAGCTCTAGGCATATAAGAAAAGGCAAAAACACTTTTCAGCAAGAAGCTCACATTCTAACATGGGAAACAACAAGCAAACCACTATGTACACACAAGATTACATAGAGAAAGTAGAAAGTAACCTCAAAGGGAAGACACTAGCAGTACTGGGGACAAGCAAAGGCCTCTTACAGAAGGTAGGATTTGAGCTAGGTCTTGAGGGAAGCCAGAGAAACAAAGAATAGGAGAAAAGGAGGGAATAGCATTCTCTTTGAGTTTCTTGCCCCAATTTGCACTCACGCATTGGTTAGGTCCTGAGAGAAAGACTGCTACTTCAGGTTTTAGGAGTAAATATGAATCTATACTCCTAAAATATCAGCCCACCCTTGCCTCCACATGAGGGACTTTTCATTTTCAATCATCTAGTAAGACTAAGTTAGCTCTTAGGAAAGCCATTTACTGATATGATGTAGTACCAACAATAGCTACAAAATATCCTCTCATATATATCTATATGTATATCTATATATCTATCTATATCTATATCTATATTCATATGTATCTATATCTAGATAGATAGATAGATAGATAGATAGATAGATAGATAGATAGATAGAGAAAAACTTTAGCTTCTCTCTTAGAAAAGATATTGATTACTGGCTCCAAGATCATAGAGTGGTGAGGGCTAAGCAACTGGGATTAAGTAACTCATCCACCTAGGAAGTATCAGAGGCTAGATTTGAATCCAAGACCTCTCTAGACCTGGCTCTCTATCCATTGAACCACATCTACCTCTTTGGATCAATTTTTGGTAAAGGCATTTCACAGTTTTTGCAGGACCTCAAAATCCTTTCTTTTCTTATAGAAAATTATGAAAATGTGCCTTATAGCTCTGGTCAGTTTGCTATCCTCACCATTTTCCTCAACTTGGATAAACAAAGGGTCTAACTAATACAAGTGAATGAATATTCATCAGGAACATATTATATCAATTAATATTTTTCCCCATAGCTCCTATCCTGGCCGGAAGGATATTCGACAGTGTCTTACTTTATATTGTGGGCAGGATGGTGGGATGTGAGGCTAGATACTAGTTTAGTTAAGTAGATCAGATATAACTTCAAGATACAACTAAAGTATCTTGATTAATGATTGATCATTCAACATGGAGACAAAACTCTGACATAAAATCTTAGGTACACGTACCAGGCCTTGTATTCTTAACCATTTCATCAGTTATTCAAATGAAGGAATAAGTAGTAAACGTTTAAAGTTTACAAATGCAAACCTAAGGAGAACTGAATGCATTGGAGAGCAGAATTAGAATAAAAAAAACTTTACAGACTGGAAAGTTGGACCTAAACTAAAATAAGGTAGAATTTATTAAGGATGAATGTAAACTCTTCCATTTGGGTTAAGAAATCAACTCCCCAAGCTCAAGTTGTGGAAGATATGACTAGATAAAAATTCATATGGGAAAAAATTTGAGGTTTTCAGTGAACTCTAAAGTTAACAGGTTTCAAAAGAGATCTTTGCCCAAATGAATAGAATCATAATGTTCAGAAAGAGAGACCCACTATACTCTCCTCTGGTCATCTCACATAAGGAGTATTCATTTTTAAAACCACATTTAGGACCAGCTGAATTGCATCTAGACAGAGGGGTCCAGTGTATTGAGTAGTTTCTTTTCATGGATGCTAAAAGGCTAGAAGCTCATGTTTCATTTGAAAGAATTGGGAGTGCTTAGTTTGGAGAAAAGAAGGTAGAGAGAGAATATTTGGCTTTGATTACTTCCAGGCTTCTTATGTAGAGGTGGATGAATAGATATAGAAGATATAATCTATAGATATAAGTAGATAAGTAGAATAGTTTTACTTATTCCCAGAGGATAATGGGGAAATGTTGTGAAGGCAGATTTAGGCTTAGCATAAAAAGGAAATAAAGAAAACCACAAACCTTCGTAACAGTCATCATTGTTCCAGAGTAAAATGGACTCTCTCATTTGGTGCTGATATCCTCACTACAGGAGGTCTTCAAGAGCAGGCTGAATGGCCAGTTGTGAGGGATATTTTGGAGGAAATTCTTGTCTAGGTATGGTGTCAACTAGGTAATCTCCAAGGTTCCTTCTAAATGTGAAATTCTATAAATTCTTCATGGGAAACTAGAGGAGTGAGGAAGACTCCCCCCCAAAAAAAATCCTTCCCAAATGCTATTTATCTATTAGAGCACCCCTCTCCTTTATTTCAGACAACTGCCTATTATTATTGCCTTGCCATTAATTCTTGCTTATCTCGATGACTGAGGAAAGCAAACCATTCTTGTATCTATGTCCTTTAGAAAAAAGTGAACATTGATAAGCTAATCATCAAGAAACAGCTGCAACAAGTTTGACGTGCTCCTTTTCTCACTTAAAACTGCCTATTTCTCCAAGTCATGCTGAGCTAACTCTTTTTCACCTTTGAATAACTTTTCCTCACAGAGAACTTCCCTTGCAACAATACACCTAAGTCATCCGAGCATTCTTTTACCTGTTAGTCAGACCAGGAAACCCAAATGCAGAGTTTAAAGGATCGATTCACTCCTATGGTCCTTATAAGTGAGAAAACCAGAACTTGAAGCAAAGTTTTCTGATTACAAGTCCACTGCTAATTCCAGTAAACCACACTGCCTCTCACCAGTGTTATGCCTGCTTTCCTCCTCCCTCGCATAAATCCATATTTTTTTCTGTCTTCTATAATTAGTCAAAATTCTCTTATGATCTTATGCAAATTAAAGTCAAAATTTATATGAGTCATACAAAAGGACAATAATGCAGAGGGAAGTATTCTGCCTGGATTAAAGGGATGAGTAATCTAATGACCAATAATTATGCTGGTAGCTAATTAAGCTTCGGGTGTATGTTGATTAACCACTAGGGTCAGGCATACTTCCTCCTCTGAGTTAGTACAAGACATCTTCAGGCTGCATTACAGAGATGGCTGATTTTTCTGGGAAGACTGAATTACTTAATGGCCATCGATAACAAAAGAAAACTGACTCTATAAGAACAGATGTCTAACTTTTTACAATGGCAGTAATCTTGATAGTCTCTTACTGAGCTAAAACTAGGGTGGAGTAAACAGAATATTGTTCCAAGGCCCTCCACATATGAGAGAATAGTGACAGTACTTTAGAAATATGGGGTGGGGGGAATACCTGAATTTAGCACCTAGTTATCAGTAATTATTAGTTTAAAAGAAGGCAATAGGATTGCATATTATGTTCCTCTAGAATGGAGATTAATCAGTTGATAAACATTTATTAAGCACTTGTGTGCCAAATGCCATGCTAAGAAATTGGGTATACAAACAGGAAAGAGAAAAAGTCCTCATCCTCAAGGAGGGTACATTCTAAGGAGAGAGATAATATGTATATAAATAGGCATATACAGAATAAATACACAAAGTTGTCGAGCAGCTAAACTAGGTGGCACACTGCATAAGAAGTGTCAGGCCTGAAGTTAGGAAGACTCATCTTTGTGAGTTCCAATCGAGCCTCAGAAAATTATTAGCTGTGTGATCCTATTTATTTATTCTTAATCTTCTTTGCCTCAATTTTCATCATCTGTAAAATTAGCTGGAGAAAAAAATGTAAACCACTTCAGTAATTTTTAAAGAAAACTTCAAATGGGGCCACATAGAGTGGGATGCCACTAAAAATATAATCAAACAACAAAAGTTTAGGAAGGGAGGGCATGGGAAGTTGGTGTATTTGTGAGGATGTAGCAAGAAAGGCTTCATGGAAGATGGTATTTAAACTGAATCTTGAAGGAATCAGGAATTACGAGAGGTCGATGGGGGCAGGGACATTCTAGGGAAGAAGGACTGCCAGTGCAAAGACATGGAGATGTGAGATGAAGCATTCTGCACACTGGCCAGCATGACTAAACCATTGTTCATCCCCAATCTGGTCCCATTCTGCCTACCCTCCCATGTCACCTTTTTTTTTTCTTCTTTCTCTCTTCCTCCCTCCCTTCTTCCCTTCCTTTCTTCCTTCCTTCTTTCCTTCTTTCCTTCCTTCCCTCCCTCCTTCTTTATTTCCTTCCTTCCTTTCTTCCTATCTATTTCATTTCCATAACATTCTTTATGTCTTATTTGGTCATAAATTCTTCCTTTATCCATAAATCCAATAGATAAACTTTTCCAAGTTTCCTTAATTTCTTTAGGGTATCACCCTTGATTTCTAGATCAAGTATCACATGTGAGGTTTATCAAAAGAACTCTTACATCTTATGGGTCTCCTTTTTGCTCCCCTACCCCCACTTGAAAAAAAAAAGGCCTACCCTCTCCAGGAAATAAATTGAAAGCATGTTTATGCCACTTGCCTCAAGTCCAAGATTTCTAGTTATACCTCTAGTCAGATAGCCAAACAAATCACTTACTGGGTTTGCAAAAATAAATAAATAACCTCCTTATTCCTATGTGCCGTATTTCATCTTTAGCTATTGCAGAGCTGGAAATAAAACAAATTGATCCGATGAAATCTTTACCGATATGTATGCTGTAACCACCTCAGTGCAGTACTCAGTGGAATTGATGAGCTATCAGGGCACTGAGTTTCTGTAAGAACAGAGACATTGAACTTGGAAAGCCTTCTCCAGAGACACAGACCTATTTGAGCTAAATCAAAACAAGATTAAAGGGTGATTAAATTGCTGCAAAATAAGACCTGTGAGGAAAGGTTTGAGGAAGTGGGATTGTTTAACCTGGGGACAGAAAAGCTGAGTGCTAACTTAATGAAAATCTTCAAGTGTATGACATGTTATCAAGAAGTGGAAGGGGAGCTGGGGGCCCCATAGAGCGTAGAATGGGGTCAAAGGCTTAAACTGAAGCATTCGGGATTTAAGTTAGATTAGAGAAAGGATTTCCAGACCGTGAGGATATTAGTCCTCTAAATCATCGTGGAAACTCCTCTAGAAATGTTTGAACATAGAACTCATGGTGTTTGGTTTGGCTTAGGTGTGACTGCCTCTTGGGGCCTATAGTTCCCATATTTGGAGGGGATGTTTTGTCTGTGGATATACAGATTGGGTCTCACATCACAGAAAGCAACTCAGAATGGCAAATAATCTATGTTGGGATAACTAAAGGAGGACATACATTGACTAGATTTGAATAAGTAGCCCATGAGTTAATCCTTTAACCAGTTTGTATTGTGTACCAATTCTATTCTCAACCATTTGATATGTGTTATATGGAATAGACCATATGAGAAATAGACCCTGCCATCTAAGGACTAACAGTTTTGTTGTGGATTTACATGCCCAAAGCATACTATGCTGAAGTGCTAAAATCTAGGTCCCAGATGGTAAGTATTTAGAAGCTAAGGACTGGAAAGGTCACTGTGGGCTAATTTCATTGCAGGAGACTTTATGGAGGAGACAATCTTTGATGCTGGTCCTGGTAGGATTTGGACAGGCAAAGAAGATGGAAGGCTTTACAAAAGAGAACAGCAAAGGCCAAGTCAGGGGACAGAGCATGGCATGGACAAGAGACAGTGAGGGAATAAAAGGGAATAGATACTGATCATTGAAATAGGGAACCCTTAAATGATGACATTCTCTCTTCCACTAAAGGTCAACACTTCCTCTGAAATTTATAATACTATAGTTTCCTGGGACACTGAAAGGGAGGGTCCCATGGCCACTGTGTTGCAGAGATGGAATTGAACCCAGGTTTTTCTAGCTTAGAAGCTGGCTTTTTATCCATTATGTCATGCTTTTCTGATCCAGAAAAGGGAGCCACTACAAATTCTCCAGTAACATAGACTGAAACATTAATAAAGAAAACTATTTAGTGGGCATTTATTATATCTAAGGCACTGTTTTGGTGCAATAATTTTAAAATCAAGAGTCCTCATCCTCAAGTCTATTTAGGGAAATTTTGATTATATCATTCATGACCTTGGGAAGTCATCTATAGCTACTTTGGGACTCATTTTCCTCATCTGTAAAATGAGGAGGTTGAACGAGATTGCCCCTGATGTCCCTTCCAACCCTGGTTTTGTGATCTATAGTCCTATAGAAGAAGTGGGGGTGGGGTTGGGGGTGGGGATTGCTTGCCACTTTCTGCAGAATACTTTCCTTAATCAGTCAATCAAGGACATAATAAGTGCCTGGTGTTTGGTTTTTTGGAGGGGTGAGATGGGACTAAAACTTTATTTTTATTTTTTGTCATTTTTTTGTTTTATTGAATTGTTTTTCTTTTACACTGTACATATTTGCAAATTATTTCTACTTGTAAGAAGTCTCTTGTAGCCCTGGGCAACAGTTAAGGAAAATAAATTCTACAATGGAATCATTTGAAAGTGCATGCAATATTTTGTTTCTGTAGGGTACCTCCAACTCTATTGTTTAAAATGAATAGACATCTATTAAAATAATAGAAATCTCTCTCCTTCCCATTCCTCACCCTTTGGGGAAAGAGGGGGGACTAAAGGGGAGTTGGAGAAGGCCCACTGTGTGCCAGGCACAGCTATAAATGCTAAGAAAACCAAGTTACTGTCTGCCTCTAAGTGACCAGATACAGGCCAGGTCCTGATGTCCCTCAGCATGACTAATCGCCAGTGGCTGAAGCCAGGGTCTCCAACTGCCAGTCCTTGATCGTCAGCCTTTTTTTTAGAATAATTAAAAGCAGGAGGAAAAGGACTGAAGAAATAATCTTTGTACATTTTAATCTGAGTCGTTTTCAAGCCTGTGTGTGATAAGGCAGGTTGTAGAAATGTCAGCTTCTCCTTATCTCTAATTGACTTAAGTAGAGGCAGCTCTAATCCTTGTGTGCACAGGAGCCTCGATGGAGAGATGAAGCCAATTGATTCCCACTTTTTAATTAACAGTCAAGCTGCTTAAAAACAATAGTATGTTGGGGGCAATTTTAGACTAGGAGGGAACATAAAGGAAGAGACCATCTCCCAGACACTGACATTTAGAACCATATTGACAAGTGTCAGCATTTGATCAGAATCGTGGAGATGCGACAGGGCTAAGTGCCCTGTGTCATGAACAAGAGATGGCCTTAGAGGCTGCTGCTATGGTGACAATGGGTTATATATTCCTCTCCATACCCATACCACTTGCTATTCACTGTGTAGGGGACTTGGAGGTGTTCTATGTACACATCTCTTATCTTGACTTCACCATTGCCAAGAATCAAGTCTCTTCCTCTGTTTGTAGTTTTCCACAGTGCCTAGTAATTTATATACTACAAGTCCTCAAGGTGTCCTCATTTCTGATTGGTTCCCTGGAGGAACCCTAAGATTCTCAAATTCTGCCTCTACAGTAGAGAAGCAACCATGTTCCAAGGGATATCCCATAGAGAAAAGGTATGAGACAGAGGGCAGTTCAGAGAGGGGTGGGGGAAATATCATGGCTATCCCCATTACACTTGGATTCCATACATACCCTTGATCTAATTGGTCAAGGACTGTACGTATCATTGGACCTAAAGAACAATAGAATAACTGACCAATACATCTTGACGGGTATTTGAAATAGAAAAGAAGAAAATGTTGGGGAAGAAAAAGAGAAAAGAAAATATTAAGAAAGGAAGGAAGAGAAAGAGAGAATGGAAATATAGTCATGAGAGAAAGAAAAGTGAAGTGCCGTAGAGTGGGCCATGCTGCCAACAGTGTCTTATTTGGTTTTGCTCATGGCTCCATCCTTTTTTTGCAAGCTAGGGATACTGACCATCTCTTGCTTTTTGTCTATCTTTGCTAATCTCTGTTTCTCTTTCTTTGTTTCTCTGCACCCATCTTTCTGTCTCTTTCTCTACTTGTCTCTGAATGTGTCTCTCTGTCTCTGTCTTTCTGCTTCTCTCTATTTCTTTCCATCTGTTTGTCTGTCTTTCTATCTCTCTGACTCTCTTTCTACCACATCCCCCATTCTGTCTATAAGACTGTCTGTATTTTTCTTTCTCTTTGTGTATGTCAGCATGTGTATATGCATACATTCAGAAGGATGGAATTATGAGCCAAAACAAATTTTATCTGGGCACTTGAGAGTGGAGAATGTGATAACAGTAAGTTTATGTGCCAGCACTCCAGAGGATCTGTCAGCACCAGTCCCTTAAGGGGCATTTGCCCTTTGACTTAGCCATAGAAATATTCTTAAGGACTTCATGGATGACCTTGAAGCAGCTATGGTACAAGGCTTTTTTTGGGGGGGGTAGTGAGGGGACCCATCACTTTTTCATTATTGCCTTTCCTTTCTCTGTCTCCCTACCAACTGGAGATGCAGGAAGCTGGTTAAGCTTCCAAATGAGTATTTACTAGAAAATTATAATAGCTGATGTTCCTGTAATAATTTAAATCCACTATCCCATTGGATCCACCTAGCATCCCCATAAGGCAGGCAATTCAACTATTATTATTACTTCTTTTTACAGACAAGAAAACTGAGATTTAAAGAGGTCAAATAATTTGTATACGATTACACAGCTAGTAAGGGAGTCTTCAGACTCTGAAGCTAGTACTCTTCCCAGTATAATATATTGATTAATGTCATTTGGTTTTCAAATAAGAACAAAAAATGAATAGTTGATGCAAACAGTGGTTAACAATGGAATGGATCTGTGATTCACTGATGCAGAGAACTCCTCCTGAGGCATCTCCCTCTCCCCCTGCAGACTGGACTGGCTCTACAACTTCTAGTATTAGAGGGTTGCCTGGAGCACAAAGAAGGTAAAGGGTCTGACCAGGGTCACACAGTTAGTATGTGTCAGAAGCAGGTTTTGAATCCAGGTCATTATAATTCCACCAACAACTTTTTGTCTACTACAAAACTCAGCCTTATTTGGGGGGGGGGGCTGTGAAAGTGCTTTGGGGTAAGCTAGCATGAGTGATAGAGGGAGCTAGTGAGCAAACTAACAGTGAGGAAGCTTCCTAAAGTTATCAATGTTCCCTAGGGTTTTGCAGTATAGAATTATAGAACCTTAAGGATAATCTAATCCAACCTTTTAATTTTATATCAATTAATCAATTGTTCAATCATTTTAAAGTTATTTCCAATTATTTGTGACCCCATTTGGGGTTTTCTTGGGAAAGATACCAGAGTGTTTTGTCATTTCCTTCTCCAATTCATTTTACAGATGAGAAAACTGAGGCAAACAGGGTTAAGTGACTTGGCCAGGTTCAAAGACTGAGGCTGTATTTCAACTCGGGAAGATGCATCTTCATGACTCCCTGCCCAATACTCTATCCGTAGCACCACCTAGCTGCCCCACAATAAGTCAAAAAACATGTCTTTATATTAAGTACTTACTATATTCTAGACACTGGAGTATACAAAGATTAATGAAAACAAATCCATACAAATCCATTTATATATGGAGAGAGAGAGAGAGAGAGAGAGAGAGAGAGAGAGAGAGAGAGAGAAAATACAAAATTAAGGTTCAAAGAGTTGAGGAGACTCAACAAAAGGCACAATGGCAGTAGCAGAGGTAGATTTTGAATACCAATCCATTGACTCCCAGGCAAGCATTATTATTAATGTCCCACCACAATGAAACAGATAATGGATTGGAAAGGAAGATTTCTCTTTACACATCTGGATTGTCTCTTATATTTTCCCCAAGCTTCTATCACGGGGTAAGTAAGGTAGTTCCTATTGCCCCTCTTCTCATAGTCAATTGAAGTCGAGGCTGTGACAGAAGTGAAAATAAAAATCCAGACATCTTAAGGTCAACTTCTGTAATCTCCCTCAAAGATCAAGCTGCCTTAGTGAATATATTGTGACTCCCAGGGGCGGGGAATTTGAGCTAAATGTCATTGATGAAGTCTCATGTTTTGTCAAATTATCATAAAATGCAGTTCTGCTTTGCTGAGGGAGAAATTGTTAAGGTATTTAAAGAGTAATTTTTCCCTTTCAAAAATTCCGTTCTTATTCCTTGTACCAAGGCTAAACAGCCAGCCCTCCAAATAGCACAGCCAATGGTGATGAAAGCCATAGAACAAATTGGAATGCCAAACTAAATAAACCCCACGAAAACCACCATGAAACGATCTGTAATGATGTAAATCATACCTAACGCAAGCCGCTGGATTAGAAACGCATTATCCTTGTCTGATCCACTAATGCCGACGTGTTTTGAGTGAGTTTCAAGTTTGATTTACATCTCGCCATCCAAGCAGATGTGAAAGGGAGAGCCAGATCTGTCTCAATAAATTCCATTGACTACTGTATGCTTCCATCCTAGGTACTGGAGCAAAATGAGGAGAAAGTGCCTTTAATCTTGCTAATGGGGTACATGGGCCAAGGGTGAACTGGGTACCTCATCATCAGCTCTAAGTGTCCACGGCATGTGTGACTGTGAGCTTGATGCCTGGATATGGTGGGAAACCAATGAAAGGGCAGGCTTATGAGCTGATGGACAAGCCACTAATATATTTCTACACAGGGCAGGACAGGAAAGGGGTTTGAGCAACAAGACTCTATATGCCTATAATAGAATGTGTTGTTTGTTTGTTTGTTTTTATCATTCCAAATCAATATTAATATTGAAATGAGCTATTTTGTTTCTCTCTTCCCTCCCCCTTTCTTTCTTTCTTCATTTGCCCCCACCTCCAAGGTTCCTCTTGATTTTAGTTCTTCCAGATATGTTATGATGACAGTCCTGTCCTCTGAAGATAGACCTGCATAGATTCCACAGTTCCCATGAGCTTTTATTCCTTCAAGCAGCACAGGGAGCATAACTAACCAGACCTCTTCTATAAGTAGTAATCCTCACAGCTCTCCGGGGAGGGAGGTTTAGTTGTATTCATGAATTCAGAGTTAAATCCTTCATATCCCCCCAATCCAAATGAACAGCTGCTAGGGGATAGTGGCTTTTTGAAAGAAGCTATCACTTTGGTGGATGTTCTTTGGTTGTTATGTTTCTGAGGCAGTTGTCTGACCCTTTAAAGCTCTCCCAATTAAGTATGCCCAATTGGAAACCCATGGGGATGAGAGTATGGATGGTGCAGCAGAAGTCATCACCACTCAAATAACTCAAGGGTAAATACAATGTATGAGCTGACCAAAAAAATTACTTTGCTATCAGCACCATGGAATAATAGCTAGCATATAGATGGCACTTTCAGCCTTGTAAAATTCTTTGCAAATATTATTTTGTTTTATCCTGAAAATACCTCTGAGAAGTAGGCACTATTATTAGCCCCATTTCACAGATGAGGAATCTGAGGCAGACTGAGATAAAGTGACTTGCTTGGAGTCACACAGATAGTAAATGCCCAAAGCCACATTTGAAATCCAGTTTTCCTGACTCCAGGTTCAGCACTCTATCCACTGTGCCACCTAGTTGCCATAAAAGACAATGATCTCTATTTTATCTCTTTATCTAGCAGACAAACATCAAGAATAATAAAGGAACTTTCCCTATTACTAGCTGGCTTTCTTCTTGGGCACAAAGGCATTGTTTGAATGTCATCGGCAGAAACTGTTCCATTGTGTAAATGAGAGGGCAGCCACAAAGAAGATGTGCCTGGTGCCAGAAGGCAGCCTGTGTGACTGATAGCACAAAGCCCTTCAGATTTTGCTGAACATTTGTTGACTGATTGTGACCCTACCCTGATACAGTCCAGAAATATAAATTCTTATTTTTTTTTCCCTGGGAAGGCCCTGCTCCAGCGAAGCCAACCATGCCAAAGCAGAGGGATAAAAGAGAAAGTCTTGTCTTTTTTCGCAGAAGTGGGTTTGCTCACAGAGCTGCCACTAAGCATGATTTTACAGCTTTTAAGCAGAAGAGTTGAGAAAATGTGACAAATATTTCTTCTCAGAGATGTGGGGCCATGGTGTAGAATATTGCATGTGTTGTCAGGCTTGGTTAATATGTTGGTTAGTTTTTCTTTTTTTCTTTTTCTTGTTTAATTCTTTGTTACCAGGGATGTCTTACTAGTTAAAAGAATGAAGAGTGAAATAAGGATAATATAAAAATGAAGTCTATCAAAGACAGTGGTTTAAATTCTTAATCAGGGCTTTCTCTAAGTTTTCCTGGATGTAGCTCATTAAATTTGAGATGACCTATGCTCATGTTGCTTCCACTACTTGCTCCTAGATCAGTTTCACACTTGTCTTTATTATGGTACTGGGTACAGATGGTGCGAGTGGCCGTACGTGGAACTATGAGGAGGAATAAGCCCTAGGAGACAGGAGAACTGAGCAGTGGAAGATAAAAAGAATCACATGTGACACAGCAATTTCCCTTGAGAAGCTTACAATCTACCTGGTGGGGGGAATAAAGAATGAAAAAAAAAGTTATAGAAGCAGGAAACAAAAAATAGCTCAACCCCAAAGAAAAAAGAATACACTGAGTATATGACTAATTAACAAAATGTTGTGACAGAATATGTTTTACAATCGAATCTGATCCCCCAAAAAGGAAAGCATGGTCTTATGTGAAAGTCCAGCATTTATAGCTAGCACTTGCTCCATGAGCCATTGAGATTGTCATAGGGCTAAGAGCTGAAAATCAAAGAGGTCTCCAAAGTTATATTGACAAATGGTCATTTGGCTTCTATTTTTGTACCTTTAGTAACAGGGAACTAACTATTTTACAAAATAGTCCATTCCACTGTAGGATAGCTACAATTGTTCAAAATTTCTTCATAATCATTATAATCATTACCACTACCACCACCATTATGATCATCAAATCATATTAAGTGGCCAGATCCGTATTTAGGATTGAAATATTAGCAGCTAGTAAAATGCCTCATATATTCCCAACAGCTACCCTGAGGGGCTACGGCACTTTGAAAAATGGTTCAGGAAGTGGGTGAACATTTTTCACACCAAACAGTCCCCAACCCAACGATCCAGTCACAGATTGTTCTGAATCTTTAAAACGAAGAGAATGCATTGTGCAAATTCTTGTGAGCATTAAAACTTAATCTGGGAGGTACATGGAAGCAACCAGAGAGATTATCTTCCTGCCTCTGGAGAAGGCCTGGCTCAGATGATAGCACTGGCCTCAGGAAAAGCTGAACTAAATTAGACTGTGCTGTAACCCTGAGTGGGACTGAGGGCTGGAAGCTGCCCATACAGCAGGAGCTGACAGCCCAACTAAATACCATAGCTTCCACCTTATGAGTCAAATAGCAGTGATGCTACTGAAGATCACTGCTAAAAGGCTCTTATTACTTAAGGTCCTTCCTGGGATATTTGCTGGTAATGGGAGTCAGGCTGATTCTTGGCTTCTGCTTAAAAAGCATAGGAGAGAACTCACAGGCCAATTACTGGGCATGTCTGCACAATTTAGAAAACTGCTTAACTCTTTCCCTTCCAAGGAACTGTTTGGCCGAATCCAATAGCATTTCCCTTTCCTTCCTAGTGTTTGACTAACTATGACTTTAGTTGATTTTTTGCTGCCTCAGGAAATGAAAGCAGTGCCTCTATTCTTTTGTAGCCATATGGCATGGGGCAAATGATGGCCATAAGCAGGGGTTCCTATTGTCAGCAAAAAAAGCAAAAGAAAGGGAAAAATGAGAAAGATACCTGCTACATTGGCTGTCCAGCTGAAGACCAAGGCTGTAAGGAATTCATGAAAGTGCACTGGAGGGATAAACCCCTTCATTTTCTGACGCAGCTCCTATGTACTTTGTCAGCAAGACAGAGAACACTCACTATTTTCTCTGGCTTTTAGGATTTCCATATTTATTGCTTGTTTGCTGCCACCGGGGAGAAGGGAAGGGGAGAAAACAATGACTTTCTCCATTTGAAATTTTAAACATGAATATGTGAGGTTTACCTTCCCTCCCAGTATCTAGCTTCAATTTTTCAAAAGAAAAATAAAATGGAAGAGCTTAGGAGTCTAGTCCAGCCTGCACATTTTGCAAATAAAGAAACTGAGGCACAAAGCAGGGGAAGACATTGATCCAAAGTTATGCAGCTAGTTTTGTGACAAAGCTTCTGATCTAGTGCCTTTTCAACATCATGGGACTTCTAGAGACCAGACACAGTCCCAGAAGCCATCAGCTAGTGATGTTTTGGACCTGACACTTCTGGGAAGACTTTGTCATGGTAGCTGAGAAAAAGTGATCAGCCAGAAAAGGCATTTCAGAACTATCAGTTGGTTGCAGGTTTCATTTTCTTCATTTGGTCAACATGGACAAGGGCTAACACAGGCAGGCATTGTGCTGAGTTCTTTTAACAAATATCTTATTTCATAGGATCATAGATTTAAAGTGGGAAGCGACCTTAGACTATTGAGTCCAGTGACAGAGGCATAGAGAGGTTAAATGTGGCCAAGGACCACATAGGCATTAAGTTGCTGGGGCTGAATTTGAATGTAGGTCTTCCTGATTGCCTAGTTCCTATGTCCTGTTTTGTGGAGGGAATTGACAAACTACCCTTGGCCCAAAGTAGACATGGATGGCTAGGAATTAGAGATTACAGAGTACAAGAATCAATAGAAGGAATTAGGAATATTTAGCTGGAAAGGAGCAGTTAGATGATATAGTGGATAAAGTACCAGCCTTGGAACCAGAAGGATCTGAGTTTAAATATGATCTCAGATAATTACTAGCTGTATAATGCTAGGCAACCCTGATTGCCTCAATTTTCTGATATGTAAAATGGACTGGAAAAGGAACACTCCAGTATCTTTGCCAAGAAAACCCCAAATGGGGTCACAGTAAATTAGACACAACTGAAAAATGATTGAATAACAAAAAAGCTAGAGAAGAAAAAACAGTAGAAGTGAGACAGGGAGAGATAGCTACCTTTAAGTATATTAAGAGCTGCCATATAATTAGTTAAAAGGACGGGGCATGTTCAGCATTGAGAAGACTGGGGGGAGAGCTATGCTTAAGTATTAGAGGGCTGTCACATGGATGAGTGATAACACTTGTTCTGTTTAGTTGAAAAGGCAGAAATACAAGCAATGAATGGGTAGAAATTGAAGGAAGGCAATTTTAGGCTCAATGTCAAGAAAAAATATCCTCACAATTAGACATGTCCAAAAGTGGGTAGGCCTTTAAGTAGAGTCCGATAACCCACTTCAGATTTCTATTAAAAGGAGTTACCATTCATTCATGAGTTGGCCTAGATGACCAAAGAGCTTCTTTCTAAATTCCAAATTGTGTGAATTTAGGCAGCAGGGTATTTAGATGAGTTCTTTTTGGCCTCAGAAAACAGAAATGGAAGCAGCGATATATCTTACTGAGAGGCAGATTTTAGCTCAATGTAAAAAGAAGCATCTTAACCATTTGAGATATCCAAAGTGGAAGCCCTGGGTTCTAGTTCTTTGGAATTCTTTTAAGGAGGCCGAATCAGTGATCATTTGCCAGTGGTGTTATAGAATGGACTCCAGTTCATGTGCAAATTGCAGCAGATGGTCTCTAAGACTCATGCCAATGTTGATACTCTCTGATTCTGTGACAAGTTTGATAAATTCTTAAACAGTAGTATTACACAATTATTGCATATCCTGGACAAGTAACCATTACACTTTCATTTGAAGACATCCAATGATGGTGTCTAAGGACCTACCCAACTCCATCCTTATGTGATTCTATTGATCCATAACATGCTGCCATGATATGTACTTCTTTGGGGCATAAATATACCCTTTCTCTAATGATCTTGGCCTTCTGATTCATTACCAGATTTCAAGAATAAACTTAAAGTGGGAAACCAGAATGGAGTAGTATAGAGAGACAGTGATGAGAGGAGAAATGACCTGATAATCATTTATATAGCAACTGCTATGTGCCAAGCATTGTACTAAGCACGTTTTACAAATATCATTTGATTTTCACAATTACCTAAGAAGTAGGTCCTATTATTACTACCCTTGTTGGAAAAACCGAAGCAAACAGATATTAAGTGACTTAGCCATGGTCACACAGATAGTAAACAACTGACTCTGGATATGAGCTCGAGTCTTCCCAACCCCTGGCCCAATATTCTATCCAGTGTCCCACCAGCCTCTTCTATGATAGAAAAAAATAATGGGCTGCTAATATAGGATAGAATACTTCTTCCCAAGGTTATCTTCATTCAGCCTCTACTGCCAGTGTATTCTCCTGCAGAATTGAAGTGGACTGTATAAGTTCCTTGATGGTCAAACATGGTTAGTATGCAGAGAACATGAGGCTCGCTCTTCTAGTTTCTATTTGGGTGGCCTTATGCAAGTAACTTTAACTCTGCTGGCCTCAGTTCTCTCAGCTGTAGAATGAGAATGTTAGACTAGATAACTTCAAAAGGCCCTTAATAACTGAATCTCTGATCCCATTTTCCCTGGAATCACGTTCCACATTCCCCAGGTGAGACAGGTGTGACAAAAAGGGAGATGCCCTTTAAGAGTCTTTGTCAAGATAATGGAATCTGTGATCTTACAATCATATAAATCACTGGCAGCCCCTTTAAGTCAATTCATATTTCTGCAGTTCGTTAGTGGCTCGGGAGGAAATTGCATTTATTATAATTGTCTCTAATTGCACCAGATTAGTGATTACAATTATTGATGGTGGCTGATTATTCATTAGGCATCAAATCAATTCCCTCGCTTCCTCATTACTCAAAACAGAAAGTCTGATGAGGAGAGGTCTGGAGAAGGCCAGGTCCAAGCTACTAGCTGCATGCCAGTCTGTGTCCCAATGCAGCCTCCAATCAAGGGCTAAAAATGATCGAGGACTTAAAGTGACAGACGCCTCCTTTTGAGTCATAGACATGGCCTGTGGAGCCCATTCTAGAACTTACTTCACTTCTGAAACACCGCATGTTGCAATAAATCCTCCTTGATTGCTCAGAGAATCCCCTTCTGGCTTTGTCATGTTTGTCACACAATTATGTAGTAAACCTACCACCATGACCACTACATACAAACACACACACTTTCCATGCCAGAGGTGTAATAGTCCTTGATATAAATACTTCATTATCTATATATACACTTTATATCTGTTTCCATTTATTATGATTCATATACCATGTTGGGATACTTGGTGTTTCCATCTTTTTCTGTGCCAGTTGGTTAATCTTAGACTATATCTTCCCAGATGAAAGGGCTTTGTGTGACTTCTTGTCTTTATTCAGCATCCAGCAGAATATAAGGACACATTTAGTCATTGGCTTTAGATGATGATATGATCAGTGCTGTCTGTTAGACCTATGTTAACCTCTTATGGTAGAGCAACAATTGCCAAGGAGAATGCATATGCATTGGGAGATTGTACAGCCTTGGGGATATTTCTTTGTCCTCAGAATTTTCTTTATGACTTGTGCTTGAGCTTTATGGCACCTGTTCCTGGTAAAAAAAATTCTAAACTATCCTGGCATCTACTTTTGAAAAATCCATTAGTGAGGGCAGCGAGGTACCTCAGTGGATTGAAAGCCAGATCTACAGATGGAAGTTTGGCCTCAGATACTTTCTAGCTGTAAGACTCTGGGCAAGTCACTTAACCCCTATTACCTAGTCCTTACCTCTCTTCTGCCTTGGAACCAATATATAATATTGATTTTAAGATGGAAGGTAAGGGTTTAAAAAAAAAAGAGAAAAAACAAAAATCATTTGCTCAACCAAATTCACATCTGAATTCAATGTAATCTAGATTTCCTGGTGTTTTTCTCTTTCTATTTAACTATATCTCTCATTTCCCAATTAGAGGAATCACATTCATCCATCCATTTATTCACACCTATATATTAAGGTCCTACTGTTCTCTAAATTCCTCTACACGGTACCTGGTCCTTCCTTTCCAAATATGGATGTGAGGAAGGCATTCTAAAAACCATTTAGGTACTTGGCCAATGACTCCTGGGAATTTGAGGGGTTCTAGAAACATCTGAGATGGAATGAGCTCACAGAAACTCTGTCTAATGGTCAGGCACTGAGGAATTTATCTGGCTTGGTTTGAAGAAGCTACTCAGTCCCTAATGCCATAGCATACACCGACAGGAAAATCCCCATTTCCTTTGGCATAGCTGAAAGGTAGAGAGCCAGTTTTCTCCATCCCCCATCCTGAGTGAGTGCCCATACTCTTCCATCATCGTGGTTAACAGTTGGTAAATGAGTCCCAACCTAGTCGCTCAAGCAGGATGCCGGTGCAGTCAGAACCTTAGTCCTTATGGCAGACACATTAATGCCAAGTTTGTTCATTCTAATTAATAACAGTCAGTAAACACCAAAGAGAGCTAATGATGATTACAGGCCGTAGCTCTCGGGTGTTAGCAAACATTCCAGGCAGGTGGCCCCTCTTCTCCCTTCCCATGAAGGAGGTTGGGCCTGCCTCTTGCAAAGATGCCTTCTTTGCTCATTCTCCCTTACTTTGCAGACATAGCTTAATTCCCATCTTCCTCCCTCATGTATTTCCCTTAAACTTTTGTAAAGAAGAAACATTAGAGCCATATTGATGTCTGGCGGAGGAAGGGGGCCAAGGCTGAAACTCGAGGGACTTGGAATCTTTTTTTTTCCCAAGGACATTTTAATTTCTTTTTTACTTTTTGTACACTTAGAACACAACTATATATTTAGATGCGAATCTGCAATCACACTTTGGTTTTTATTGACAAATCTTCTATTCCTTAACTTATCTACAAACTTTGTTTCTCTTTTTAAAGGCATTCTCGTCTTTACTTCTTCTGGTCCTCTGCCCAAATGATAGCCGATTTCTTTTCCTTAGGATATTCCATTTCATCCCACTGCTGCCTGTACTCTATCCCAAGCCTAATATATTTTTTAAATCTAAGGAACACTGAAAATCCTAGAGCTTGCCCTTCTGGCCCTTGAAACACTCCCTGCCCCAACAAATACACACACATATCTATATATACACATAGCAATTGTTCCTTTTATATGATAAGGGCTGCTGCTCAAAAACACAGTAACAAAAACTGGAATCATCTTATTGAGACATAAATGTGGAGTATTTTGAATTCTCTAATATTAATCTATTCAAATTCAAAGGATGATTGTCATCAGACAGAAATAATTCATTTTTAAAATCATTTAATTTTTTTTATTCTCATAGCTTTCCAGGAAGCATGTCCCTTTGATTTTGACCTCCTCCCACCCTGTGGTAACTCTATGGAAGGACATGAACAAAAGTTGCATGTTTTCAACATGCATGAGTGATTCACAATTTGCATTGTTGAAGGGGACATGTATTTTGATATTGCCTTAGATCAGTGGTTCCCAAACTTTTTTGGCCTACTACCCTCTTTCCAGAAAAAATATTACTTAGCTCCCCCTGTCACATACTATCACTGCCCCCTTACAGTTATTCACCGCCCCCAAATGCACCTGTGGCAATCGCCGCTCTCCTGGATCACTGCAGCACCTACAAGGGGGCAGTGGCGCCCACTTTGGGAATCACTGCCTTAGATCTTTATAAGTGTTTTAGTGTTTAGCTATGGCTAAGGGAGACCTAGCATCTTTGGGGAGGGGGCCCTGAAAAGGAATGCTCATCCACCTTTGGTGTCTACCTTTCACCAAACTCTCACCTGTGGCTCCAAGGAACTATGGCATGTTTAGAGGGAACACAAAAAACATCTTGGTAGGTAAGCTAAACCAGACTGAGAGTAACCTGTAGGTCTCAAACCCATTGTTGGTGAGTTAGGTGGGGGTCTTCATCCCAAACATTTGAAGACTTCCCCCAACTGAGTGGGTGGATGAGAATAATTTATAACAATAGCCATGAAGACATCAGAAATAGGCACTGTGGAGTACTTAGAGTTTGATTAGACATCAAATATGCTAAGGTAGACTTTGATGACTTCAGAAGAGAGAATGAGTTTGACAACTATGTACAAAAATCCTGTTCGCTGCCAAGTCAAGACATGGCCCTATGATGTCATTGGTCCTCTTCAAAAATGAAGGATGATCAATGATATGTCCCAAGCATTGTGCTAAACACTGGGCTTTACAAAAATAAAAAGATGGCAACAACAGTAAGCGAGCTTACATTCTAATGAGGGAAGGAAAAACATGAAAAGGAGATCAAAAGAAAAGAGAGAGTTGTGAGCAGGGTTGATCTGGGTACTTTCTCAAAATAGAGGTTCTAAGAAGAATTCATTGATGAAACAAAGAAGGCTAAGGAAATAAAAGACCTTCCAGGGTGAGAAAGCTTCTGAGACCAAAGGAGAAGTCCAGAAAATCAGGAAGAGAGTTGAAAAAATAAAAGAGAGCTTATTTAACAGTTTAGAAACTTCTGCATCTCTGTTTCTTTCTAAATACTTTTTCCTTCCTCGTCTACTTGTATCTTTTTTCCCTTTTATCTCACTCCTCCTCACTTTCACACTAAAATGACCATTTTTAAAATCAGTGTATTGTTACATAATTGTATTAATTGGTTGATAATTTAGTCTTTCTGTTTATAATGTTAAAATCAGCTGGATTTACTTTCCAAATAACCTATTTAAGAATAAATAATTTGTCACCTTGTTATGTCTGAGAAAACCTGTATTGAGTTTTCTCCCCACTATGGAACACTGAACCTTGATAGAAATAAGATTCTCTATTGATGCATTAGTCCTTCCTATTACTGTCCCATTCCCAGATTTTACATTGTTATATTTTGATCTAGAAAGAATATCTGCTAAGGAAAAAAGACTGTAAGTCATTCTTTAGAATCATAAAGTTGTTTTAGTGGCCTTCTATTGTAACAACCCAATGCAAAAATTCCTTTACAAGATCTCTAAGAGTTGGTAACACAGTCATCATGTGAATACTTCTAATGACAGGTAACTTACTCCTTACTGACTTAATCCATTCAAGTCTGGACAGTTGTTAGTGTTAAAAATGTTCCTTATGTTAATCCGTACTATGCTTTCCTGTGATTTTCAGCTACTGGTTCCATTTTATTATCTTGAATCCTCTCTCTCAAATACTTGAAAGCAACTATCATTTGTGACCTAAGTTTTCTCTGACCCTAGCTAAGTGATTGCTAACAAAGCTTTTTACAAAAATTTAAGGTTTGCATGGTACTTTACATGTTATCTCCTGTCTTCACAACAAATATGGGAGAAAAATATTATTATCTTCATTAAAAAGATGAGGAAATGGGCTACAAGAAACTATGTCCTTTGCCCAGGGTAACATAGCTAAGAAGAACCTGAGATAGGATTTAAACTCAGGTCTTTTTGACTCCAAATCCTTTCATCTACCACATGACTTTAACATATTCCTCATTCCTTTCACCCTCCACTAGACAAACTTCACTATTAAGAAACCCAAAACTAAACCCCAAACCCCAAATGTGGCCTTATAAGCACAAAACATGATACAAATATTGCCTCCCTTTCCCCCCCCCTTATTCTTTGACAACACTAATGTTCATGCTAGTATTAGAGGAAATAAAATTGGCCATGTTATATTTCAGAGTGCCTAAGTAAGAGGTAGAATGGTAGAACAGATGGAGCGCTGTCTTCATAGATCTGAATTCAAATCTCATCCTGATATACTTGTTGTGCGATCCTGAACAAAACACTAAACTTGTAAAGCGGTGATGCTAAATTAAAACAGAACAGATCTCTACTAACAGCATGTTGGCTTATTTAGTTAATGTTTCCCAAATTCAGTCAGAAGTTTTGTGAGGACCATTAAGTTATGTAGGAAGAAATGGTCTGGATTAGTAAAGGGGTGTTTTTAGTTCCTCATACTAACAAAATTATAGATCTATTTAAGTAAAGGCAATAAATGTTCCATTATATGCATCAGATATATAGAGCTCCCTGGATGTCAAACCTTTTGGCCTGTCTTCACCTTATTTCCCAAGAGTGTAGCTCACTAATAACCCTGAAGCACATTCTCTTTTGCCCTATTTACTGGGAGAATTTAATGGAACTTCCTTACACACTAAAAGTAAGATGTATAACTGATTTTTGTTGCAGAGCTACTTAATGATACTGGAGGAAGAATAAGGGGAAAGTGATCAATGAGGAGATAAAGGTGTATATTAGGAAGGTGCCAGAGATTAGGGATGCTGAGTGAAGCATAGCATAAATTCATAGAATCTTAGGGATGGAAAGCATCATGGAAACCACTTAGTATAACCTGTACCTTAAGAAGAATTATCTCCATAAACATGCTAAAATTCCAGTTTTTCATGAAGTTCTCCTGACCTCCCAGATAGTCTCTTCCATTTTCAGATTGCTGTAATTGTAAGTGTGTTTCCTCAATCACCCCAAAATTTACTTCTTTGTATTTTTTAATCCTTATCCTTAATTCTGCCCTCTGAAACAGATCAAACCCAATCCTTGTTTCACATGATTTATTTTCAAATAGTACATATCCTATACATTTTCTTTTCTTGGGGTTAAACATCTCCAGATCCTTTAGATGATCACATATATGACGTGTTCTCCGAGATTTTTATAATTTTCTGGACACTCTTAGTCTTACCAATATTCTTCCTGTAGTATGGCATCCACGACTGAAACAAGATTCAACTCTCTCCTTCTTACCACTCCCTTCACCCACCAATCTTTATTTTTTCCCTCTCAACTCTATCACCAAGCTGTTAAGACCTTCCACATCTAGTCCTACTTTATTTACCACTTCTCTTTAGCCAATACCACCCAAGAGAATTTTCTCATCATCATCCTTCCTGAAATACTTTTCTCTGTTTTGTCTGCCTGTCAAAATACAACTCATTCCTCCAAGTGAAATTCAAAGGGTCCACCTATTCCAAGAAGCCTTCTCTCACCACATCAACCCTTACTGATCAGTTCCCTCAGAACATAGACCTGTAAGCAAGGCATTTCAATACTCAAGTAAAGCTTTCTATGGTCTCAGTTATATACAACTTGTGCTGTTACTTTTCTAAATCTTTTTCTTTATGTATGGAATGATGAGGTTCAGCGGATGATAGGACTGCAGACATAGAGCTGAAAAGGAATTGAGGTACAATCGAATCCAATACCATCATTTTACAGATGATTTATTACTTTTATTTGTATCCCCAACACTTATTAAGTACCTTATTTAGCTCAGTGTTTCTCTATCTCTCTATCTCCTATCTCTAGCTAGCTAGCTATCTCTCAGAAAGAGGTTAAGTGACTTTCCTAGGGTCACACAACTAGTAAGTGTCAGAGGCAGGATTTAAACCCAGGTGTTCCTTACTCCAAGCCCACCACTCTTTCTACTGTGGCACATTGGACTAGATGTTCTCTAATGTCCATTCTACCTCTAAAACTCCAATATCCTCAATTCTATCTTAGGTTCCTTGAAGGCAGGGACAATGCCAAGTACTTCTCCATATCCCCACAGACGGACTTGGAAGGTCATCAACATAAATTGATTAGATTCTGCTTTTGGCTGGTTAAAACATTCATTATTTGAAATTTTCTCTTCCCCTATCTCCATGGTGATAGGGAATTCCTTATGAGTATTTCTCACCCAGATACTAACATCCTTGTACCTTTTCCTGTTCTAAAGAAATGCCATCTGGGCCATTTTCGCAGACAGAGGAAAAACTGAGTCCTAGTAATATGTTCCTATGATGCTTTGGGGAATGAGTCAGGAGAAGACAAGAAAAAGAAATTGTAGCTCCCTGGGGGGATGTGATCATCTTCTTTTATATTCATAATGCTTTTTGCTCCCCAGAGGAGAGGTTCGACATAAATGAAAAGTTATAATAATTATAACATTTGGATTAAATGTTATGCTGTCAGAGCATACAGAAACATAGAGCTTACTGATTCCCCATGGAATAGGTACATACAGCCAAGCTTTGCTTTTCCCAACCACACACCTCAATTCTGATCCAGAGGGATAGCCTGGGGAATGTGGAGGAGGGGGCATATGAGAAAAAGAGAAGATGTTACCCTTATTTATTTATGGGGCTTATTTCAACTAGATTTCTTGCCTCAGGCCATTGGGTAGATCTAAACCCAGCAGTTAGCATCCCCATTATAGCACAAGAAAGAAAGAAGAAAAAAACAACACAGAAACCAGAAGTAAAGGACCAATAATTACCATCTGTCACCAGAAAGGTAAGCATTCAGAATTCTACCAAATCAGAAAGAAGATTTCCTGGAAATATAAGTGATCATAAGCATCAGACCACCTCCTGATTAACCAATATTTCATTTGAGGACTTAATCATAGAAACACTCAATTGGAAGCCTACATGATTTTAAAGTTATCTCTTGAATTTATGTGTACCCCCATCTTGGAAGACAATGCAGAGAGCTACTTTTTTTCCAAGTGTATAAAGTAACTTCCTCACAACTACCTTGAAGGTAGGCAATAAAAAAATGCTTAGTACAAAAATGATTATGTCCATTTTATTAATCAGAAAATTGAGATTTGTTGATGATCACCAAGCTAAGAAATATCACAGGCAAAGTTTGAACCCATGTTCTCTAATGCCAAGTCCATCATTTCCTCTGTTATCATATTCTCAGTTCTTAAACAACAATGACAAAATAGTGCTGAAAACTGTTTCATAAAAATATTTTAAAGCATATGCAGAAAAAGAAGAGGTTTTATAAGGTCATGCTAGGTTTGATAAGGAACCTTTGTATAGCATTTTTCATCATTTGTATTTTCACCAAGGAGTTATCCAAAAGATACTATGTACGGAAATGAATCTATGTCCCCCTGGAAGATTACAATCTTTTTTTTTTCGGATATTAGCAACAAGGCTGAAAGGATGGCCCTCCCCATCAGACCTTGGTGGCTGAACATGAGTTTCAGGCTAGTTTTTTTTTTCTTGATGTTATCTCTGAAGAACTGGATCAATATCATCATGCTAAGGGATATATAAGTATGGGGAATTGTAAGTTCTAAAGAGCAACTGCCTTTTATTTAAACATTATATTGTCTCCCAGTCCAGCACAGTGTTTTCTCTTGATTTTTAAAAACCCTTACCTTCTGTCTTAGAATGAGTTCTAAGGCAGAAAAGTGGCAAGGGCTAGCATTTTGGTATAAAGTCACTCACACAGGGTCATACAACCAAGAAATATCTGAGGCCAAAGTGAACTCAGATCCTCCCAACTCAAGGTCTGGTGCTCTATCCATTGTGTTACAAGCTACTCCTCTTAGTGTTTTTTGTATGACTTAGGACCATAAACATATTGATGGTATAGGAGGAAAAATGCAAGTCCTAGAGTAAAAACAAAACAAAACACTACATACTATCTGTGTTTCTAAGAGAAATTAACTTTCCCACTTTGGATTGGGTGTCTACATCTATGAATCAGAAATAGCAATGCCTGATTTATTGGGTTCTTATTTAAGTTATGCGTTTATTTGAGGGATATTTTAAAAATTAAAACACTATTAATAAGAATAATTGAGAATAAACGTGCATTGGATTAGAGTGGCCTCCTTTGTATTAAATTAGATAATGTTTGTAAAGTTATTGGAAACTTTATCTGAATGTGAGTTAACTGTCATGGCAGGGGTTGGAGGGACAATAGTAGTTGCTATTAAATGCAAGCTTACTTATATCTTTTCCATTAATTTTATCAGGTAGGATTATGAATAGAAGCACAGTACCCATCTGGGAAATGTACATTGCTATGGATTTAGTGAATGATTTGGCCAACACTGGTAAAGGTTTGAGGGAGAATCATTTATCTAAAGTTGTATAAAAAAGTGGTAGAGGAGTAGGATATGTGGAAAGTGGAGAGGGTGATTATATTTTAGGATATATAATGACAAAAAAGACAAGTAGCTGTGGAATAATGGATAGAATACTGGCCTTGACACTAGGAATATAAAAGGTCAGGTCCTGATTTGGGTTCATATTAAATGTGTGATCCTGGACAAATCATTTAACTTCTCAAGCAGCTCTCTAAGGCTCTAGGTGCTTATCTGCATTGCTGGGGGAAGTTTTCTCTCTTAAAACCAATTAAATCATTTAAGTCTTGTCCAAAAATAATTACAATAATTACTCAAAAGGATAAGGCTTTCTTAGGCAGCCAAAGGAAATAAGCTCAAACCAAGAATGACCCCTTACCAAAAAAGATACCATAAACCTCTTAAAGAGTGAGATAAAAAGTTATCTACAAGCAGGAATAGAATAGGTAGTTGAAGGTAGAGTATGGAGCCAATGACAAGCACCAATCCTAAATTCTTCCTCAACCTCATACACTTGTCATTGCCTACATTCAAAAGAATTTGTTGCTATATTATATCACTTAAATAGGGGACTTGAAATCTAGAAACCTGGATTCAAGGACATCCTTCTCTAACACTTAACTGTGTAACCTTTGTCACCTAGCCTTTCTGAGTATCCATTATTTTTTTATCAAAAATTGGGGTTGATGACATTTACCCTACTTCCCTCAAAAGATTCCTAGGAGGAAAGTGCTTTGTAATAACAAAAAGGACTTTACAATAGTAATGGTTATTTCTAATCACCAGAAGATTGAACTGAATTGTGTGGATGTTGTCAACATGGCCTCCTATATGAAGAAAGGTAGCAGAACTGCTGGGGAGGGCCAGCTAGGAGCCAGAGTCATTGACCATGGGGAAAAGCACCAAACTTTCATTGGGGAGATGGGCAAGGAAGTGAGCTGGCTTTCCCTACCAAACAATAAAGGGTTAACTTAGGAGGTTAAAGTTCATTTCCAACCACTAGCAGCATCTAACAGTAGGCTAGGCTGAACAGGGTGGCCAGTCACCTATAGTTGTTGAGAACATCACTTGGATGTAACAGTTGATAAAAAAGTACCAGTCAATCATAATTCTAGTATACCAAACTTAAGCTTCCTAAAGCAGATTACTATTTTAGATTATGAAATAACCAGTTCTTTTAATAGTGCCATCACCTCTAGTTACTGCCACCAGTTGGTACTGCTTTTCTTTAAATGTTGTGATAAGTACCATAGCAGTTGAAGAATTTCAAGGATTCAAGCTCCATGTTCATCTGGGTAGTTATAATCTGGAGTACTGAAAGACCCGGCAGATATGCTTCCTGAGATACAGTTAATTTTATCTAGAAGAAATAGAAAAATGGAAGGGGGAATAATGTCATTAGAGAAGACTAAATGTCTCCATTTAAAAGGGTTGTTGGACAAAGTCTATAAACTATTGGCCAATGATTTGAAATTTTAATTCATGAGAAAATTCTAGAACAGATAATTAAAGAGATGTTTGATGGACACCTAGAAAGAGCAATAGTAATCACAAAGAGCCAGCATAGGTCATGCCAAATTGACCTCATTTCCTGTTTAGTTTAGGATTGTTCTAGTAGTAGATGAAGGAAATACAATTGGCATAGTATACCAAATTTTAGCAAAGCTTATGGTAATGTATCTTATTCTGGTTTTATATAGAAGATAAAGAAATACAGCCTATGTGACAAAACAGTTGGATTCAAAATTAGAAAAGTAAACTAAAAAAAATAGTTATTAAGAGTTCAGTTCCACCAGGGCATGATGTTTCCACTGGTAAACCACTGAAACCATTTAACCATTTTATCAAAGACTTGGAGAAAGATATCATGTTACTGGAATTTGCAGATAACACAACAAAGCTACCAGGAGTGGTTAACACAGGTTGATAGAGTTAAGATACACAAAGTTCTAATAGGCAAAGGCATTGGACAGAATTTAATAAGATGTTCAGCAGAGATACATATATAATTATATGTGGCTACAAAAATTTTTACTTCACCAGCATTAGATGGGGACAGAAGAGGTATGGTTAGATAGCAGTTATTTTGGGGGGAAAAAAGAGCTGGGGAATTTAATGGACTGTAAGGGCAACATAAATCAGCAATATAATGTGGCAGCTGAAAAAAGCTAATGCAATCTTGAGCTGCATTAAGAGAGGTAGGTCTTACAGAAATAGGGAAGTAATAATCCTTTGTGCTCTGCCCTCAGAAGACTTCATCTGATGTATTGTGTTCAGTTCTGGGCAACCTGGTTTAAAGAGGACAATGACAAGCTGGAGAGTGTCCAGAGGGTCAAGCAGGATGGTGAAGGGCTTTGAGACCATGTTATTATGTGAAGATCAGTTGAAGGAACTGAACATGATCACTCCTGAGAAGAGAAGACTCAAAGGGGGATGATAACCATCTTAAAACATTTGAAGGACTATCAGGTGGAAAAGAAATTAGAGTTATTTTCTTTGGTCAGAGCAGAGAGAAATAGGAGCCATGAGTGGAAGTTTTAAAAAAGCAAATTTAGGCTAGAGATCAGGAACAATTAGAGCTGTCCAAAAGAAGAATGGCCTGCTTTCAGAGGTAGTGGGTTCCTTCTCCTTGGAGATACGCAAACAGAAGCTAGAGGACAATTTGTTATGAATGTTATCATAAAGATTCTTTTTCTTTATAGATTGGACTAGATAGTCACAGAGGTCCCTCCCTTTCAACTCTTAAATTCTGTGATCCTGTGATTCTGATTCTACTCACTGAGCAGTTTAGCAGTGTGTATGTATGTGTGTGCATATTTCTCTGTGTATGCATATTTGTGTGTATGTCTAATAAAGAACAAAAGCTCTGTCTCCTCCCTTCTGAATCTCCCTATCTGCAGATATCTTCTGACTTTTCCATTTCTTAGGCCTTTATCTCAGTTTATTCTCATCTGATAAGCAGCTGAAGTCCCCAAGTTTAAATACTATGTTAATGCTACTTACTACTCACTTGTAGCTAGTGCTTCAAAAACCTGTTTTCAGTTTACCCAATCTAAATTTTTCTGGTTTCTTAACTCCCTTCAGCTCTGCCCTTACCTTGGAAGAAATGCTTCTAATCATTTATTCCTAGTAATGGGGCTATATTATGGCCCTGTTTCTTCCCTCACTTATTTAAAATGAAACCACTCAAACTGTCTCTGGGTGAATGGCTCAGCATAATTCAGCAACCTGACTTATTTCAAAGGAGCCAGACAACTTTATGGCAAAACCAGTGTATATTAAAGTTAATTCATAATATGTCATAAATATGAGAGAATAAAGATTATCCTCCAGATAATCCAAATTATCTTGCTGGGCCTCAGTTTCCTCATCTGAAAAATAAAGAGATCCTGCCTAATGATCTCTAAGGTTTTGTTTTTTTCCAGCTCTAAATCCTCTACTTCTATGATCCTATACCTCAGATCTACTCATCCCCTTGTAATTGTATATGGTTTTTGAAGAAAGGGGATAGGCAATAGATCAGAAAAAGAAAGAATGCCCATTAGCTAAGAAGGTCATTTAGTCCTTAATGATTGGAGGTATATTGGAAATGGTCTCCTAAGGGTGATAGTCTCTGAAAGCCATTAGCTGTCCCCTGAGTCTTCTGTCTGTGATGGAATAGCTTATGGAACAGAGAGCTCCAGAACATGGGAATTAGCTAATGGTTCTGAATTGCCAACACATTTCTAAAGTTTCCAGCCTCTGGCACACCCAATTACAGGTAGATTAGGAGTAAGTGAAGTGTCTCACAGTCTGTGGCATGCACAGCTCTGATTTGTCTCCCCCTCTGTCTGTCTCTCTAGCCCAGCTCTGTTGTCAGCTTTGGTTCTCAGGCTATGTGTCTGGAAGGGCAAAGCTTCGAACCTTGGCATGGGCAGGAAAAGGCTGTTGCTTTCTTCACTTTTTTCCCTCGTCAATCTTGTCCCCATTTGAAGAAAGCAAGCCAGACTGACAATGGGACTCAATGCTAATTTTGAACATTGCCAACCCTTCTCCAGAGCGGCCACTACCTTTTTTCACCTCTCATGAATCTGACTGAAATAGAAAATAAATAGTGAGGAAAAAAAAAACTGCATACTTCAGATTCTTTCTAGGTCTAGGCTGAGGGATGGGCCCATAGAGGGCAAACAAGGGAATATGAAGTCAAGATAAGCATGTCTCTTCTCCCAGCGCTGGTCTCTAGTCCTGGGCACCAGTTTAGAAAGAAGTCAGCATTCTCTGTCTCTTTTTTTTCAACCCTTCCCTTCTGTCTTGGAACCAATAATAATTATTGGTTCTAAGGTAGAAGAATGGTAGGGGCTAGGCAATGGAGGTTAAGTGACTTGCCTACGGTCACACAGCTAGGAAGTGTCTGAGGCCATATTTGAATCCAGGACTTCCCATATCTATGGCTGGCTCTCTATCCACTGAGCCACCTAGCTGCCCCAATTCAGCATTCTCTTTATAAAAATGCCAGTGGAGCAAGGTCTTTTAACAGTGTGGTATAGTGAAAAGAATTCAGGGGGGCAGCTGGGTGGCTCAGTGGATTGAGAGCCAGGCCTAGCGATGGGAGGCCCTAGGTTCAAATCTGGCCTCAGACACTTCCTAGCTGGGTAATTGTAGGCAAGTCACGTAACCCCCATTGCCTAGCCCTTAGTGCTCTTCTACCTTGGAAACAATGATTATTATTGATTCTAAAACAGAAGGGAAGGGTTTAAAAAAAAAAAACAAACAAGCTCAGCCTTTCATGGCAGAGGACTTTACCTTGAACTCCGTTCTAGTTCTTTACCGCCTTTAGGCAAATCATTCAACATCTCTAGAACTCCAGTTTCTCATCCTCAAAATGAGGGTGTTGGATTCAATTACATCTAAGATCCTTTCCAGACTAGAATTATGGTCCTGGTCTAGGCACTCTGGTTCCTCACCTTGTAACTGAGAATTTCCATATTTCATCAGCAGTTTCTGGAATCCTGGCATGCCTCCCAGGAGAAGAAAGGTAGAGAGGCCTCATACCATAGAACAGGAACTAAAAATGGACCCCAAGGTGAGGCAGCCATAAGAAATGAGAAGAGAATCCAGACATCTTCCTCATTGAGCCAGCAGCTCTCCACCCCCTGCCTAGTCACCCATAGTTTTCAACTGTTTCTTGCTATGAAACCTCTATGAAGGCAGATTACTAAATTGACTCAGTCGTGGCACCCTGGGTGCTACAGGTAGATGGAGGTCAACACCTGGTATCAATTTTGGGAAAATATCTCATCATATAAAGTTTGCATTAAGACACCCCTCCCATTAGGATTATATTTTAAAAATGCTCCATATAACTAACCTACTTACAAACGCTCCTATCGTGGAGCGAAAACCCTAATGGAATAACTTAGTTACACACACTCTGTGTGTGCGTGTGTGTGTGTGTATGTGTGTCTGCCAAGGGAAATTTCAGGTGATTTATAACTTATTTAGGAAATCAATCTCTCTTGGCAGGCAGGGGCAGCTCATTCCAGGGTTTTGAAGCAAACATAGTTAAATCTTATCTTTCCAGCTGAGCCACTAAGGAAGAGCTTACACTGGAAGTAGTGAGTGAAGCCACCTACATTTCTGGGGCCTTGGTTGGTCCTATGGCCAGGGCAGGATGTGTTTCTCCTGTTCATTAAAGAGAGAGGTGTGGCTTAGAGATGCGGATTGAGTGATGCACACCCAAAGAGCGACATTTATTACCATAGCCTTGTCATTGATTTTGTGTCCTTGAAAACGTCATCTCTTCTCTGTCCTTCAGATTCTCCTCTATAAAGCTAATATGAGAGCAACAATCCAATTCTCAGAGGTAAGAAAGAAATTTATGTAGAACAATAGAAAATCACAGATTTAGAGCTGGAAGGAATCTTAGAATCTGTCTAAGGCCAATCTTTTCATTTTACAGATCAAGAAACTGAGGTTCAGAGAGGTTAAATGACTTGCCAAGGTCACATAAAAAGAGACTGAGAGGCAATTTTAATTTAAGCCCTATGATTTCAAATGAAATCCCTTCCTTACTATATTATTTCCTCAAACTTCTAGTATCCTAATAAATCCTGACTTCTACAATGTTAGGTTCTCCCATTATTTATGTTTATCAAATTCCTGGATCCTCTATGAAGCCTTTATTTCTTTCATTACTGTTCTTTTGTGTAAAAAGGGGTGTCAGATTCACTGACTTCTGTGGTGCATTGGAAGGCAGCACCAAAGCCATACATTTCATTACGGTTTCCATTTCTTCCACTTAGTAAAGCTATGGCAGTTCCATTGATACTATTCCTTATCTCTAGTCCAATAATGCCTTTGCCCTCAACCAGAAAGAGCAAGCATGAAGAACTCAAGAACAGACTAAATAAACAGGAACAAGCACTGGATGTGGACTCAGGAAGACTTGGGCTAAAATCACAGTTCAGATACATAATAGCTATGTGACTTTGGGTAGGTCAACCCCTCAGATAACCAATTCCTCAGCTATAAAATTGGAATAATAGTAGCATTTACTTCACAAGAATATTGTCAAGATCAAATGGGATAATGTACTTACCTTGCATTTCCAAAATTAAATCTTCATATAAGTGTGACATTATTATTATACCCTGTAATTTGGTAAAGCTATTTCTTATCTTCTGTTGCCTTATATAGAGACATGTGTGCTCGCAAAAATATTAGTGTTGGTATTCAAACTATGGGCTTCCAAAAAGCAGGAATATTTCCATTGGGGGCATAAATAATAAGATAATTAATAAGTGAGATTTTTGGCTATGATCGTCATGATGAATCACCTTTGGGTTATTGATTTTCAACCCTGCGGTTGTGACATAAAGTGAGGAGGAGTTAGTAATTTAAAAAAAAAATAGAGGTACATGTTTCTCTAATTCCTTTGTGTCTGTGGAGTGGAATCCTGTGGAATTGGTGGTACTATTGCTGATCACCAGTGATCTTGATACAAATTAGCTGAACAGAAAAGAAGGAAACAATCAATAAGCCAAAATTCTCTTCTGCCCTGAAATGCAATAATGAGTTTCAACTTGTTATGCACACACATGAAGCACACTAATAAATCACTCTACCTTTGACATCCTGAGATGTTATCTTCTGATTCCAGATACTTGAGAAATGGAAATCAATTTGTGGTTCAAAATTCCTGAAGAATGTGTGAAATAGCAAGGAAGAAGACAGAGATGGACCATAATTATACCTGTCCTAGTATTTCTTCAAGTGGGCACCCCTACAATTGTAGCTGGAGAGAGTGACTCATTATGTCCAGAATATCCCACAGTACCTTGTTGCTTCATATCTCCTTAGAGGTTTTCGTATACATTGCAATGTTGAAGGACAGCTGTTTCCATAGATAGTTAAGTGGGCAACAGTGGGAGGTTGGCCAGCTGCAGCAAATGTAGTTAAACATATAAATTCACACTCTGAAAGTTGATTGGAGCCTTCAATCTGACACTAGACCATCTCTCTTCACTCACTTCTCTACCATGGACATTACTTCAATTTGCAGATGAAGAAAATGGGCAAATTCTACTTATGTGATTTGCCTGGCATCACACAGCTAGAGTTGAATTAAGCGCTTCCTGACTCCATGTCCAGTGACCCATCTAGCTGGCTAGATACTTCATTACATGTCTAGCATTTCAGCCTGACACTCTATCTATGACTTATTGCATGGCTCATCTAGCAGACAGTGGATAGAATATTGGACCTGAAGTCAGTAAGTCTCACCTTCCCAAGTTCAAATCTGACCTCAGACACATATTAGTGGTGTGATCCTGGGCAAGTCACTTAACTCTCTTTGCCTTGGTATCTTCATCTGTCAAATTATCTGAGAAAGAAATGGTAAATCAATCACTATAGTATTTTTGCCCAAAAAGCTTCCAAATGGAGTCATAAAGAGTCAGACATGACTGAAATGACTAAGAACAATAACATCTGGTACAGCCAAGAATTTATTTGTATTGTAACTGAAACTTCACCGTGTGCCATGAAACTAGTCCAGCCTTAGACTTGGGCAGCTACAAGTCACTTTACTCCATTGTGAGAGTCTCTATTGCATATCTAAAATGATAGGATCTAGAAATGACCAAAACAAACAGCTTCAAAGACTGACTAGAGCCCATAATACAAAGAAATTTGTTTCTCAATCCAGGCAGTTGAAAATGAAAGGATTATTTGGCATCACTCTGAAAGTACTACGAATGGCTTGTCTTTTTTGTCTAGGATGACAAGTTCTCAATTTGTCTGCAAATTGTCTGTCTTCTTCACTCTCTATGGGGACCCATGACCTCTGAGTAAAAGAGTGTCAAGGTGAATTATTGTATAGAGAACTCAGGGGTTCCATTCTGTGGCTGCAAATGGAAGCATCCTCTTGATTGCTAAGTCTCTGAGCTACAGCTGGGATGCTGGGAGATAGCCAAGGATGATGATGATGATAGCTGGGCATCATGTCTAGTTCCTCTGAGAGGTTGTACCTCACTTGCTGGCTGTGAGCCATGCTGAATCCATCTGAGGAGACCCTCTTGATTCACCTAAATAACCGATTGGAAGGGCAAGTAGAATATTATATACTGCAGGAGTTAGAATAGAGAACATAGGTTTCTGTTATTCCTCTCTGCTTATATATGTGACTAGCATTGCTTTTCATTTTCTAAGAGTGATGTTGAGGCACTGATGAAATACATGTTTGGAGAAAGCAAGCACAAAATGGAGCCTTTTAACTTATCCTCTGTAATAGTAAGGTATGACCATAATTTACTTTAACTCACCAATCAACTATTGTCATCATTGCCCTTTATAGTCTCATCAGTGTCCCCTAAAAGGCCAGCCTAACATCTGCAGCATTTTATCCTGTGCTAAGCAAATACTTGGCAGATAGGTGGCATCTATGGAGTGGACAGAGTGATAGACATGTACTCAGGACAACTTGGGGTCAAATCCTGCCTGGGACACTTAGTAACCATTTGACCTTGGGAAAGTCACTCGACTTTGTTTGCCTCAGATTCCCCCTCTATAAAATGAAGATAATAATAGCACTTACCTCACAGGATGGCCCTGGGGATCAAATGAGGTTATGTGTCTTTGCGAGGCTTGAAGATCTTTATGAATGCTTGCTATAAATATTATTTCAGATTAGACAATGTTCAGGCATTAGAGATTACATCCAGCCCAGTTTACAGAATGGGTATGATTTCTTTATGATATTTCTCTCACTTTCTTCATAACTCTTATCTAAAGAGCCAAGAACTTTATATTATTTGGGTTTATTTACTCTCCTCCTTCTCTTCCTCAATTCCCTTCTCTTTTCTCTCCTTTCTAATTTCCTAATACTTTTTTACATATAACCTCTGACATCTATTTGACTAGGGATCTCTTGGCAATGACCCTTCCTTGCATGTGCTCCTTCCCTAAGCACTAGACAGAGGATAATCATAAACTCACAGATTTAAACTAGAAGAGATCTTTGAGGTTATCCAGTGTACCCCACCTCTCTGATTTCGTAGATAAGGAAATTGAGATCCAAAGTGACCTACTTACTTGCTCAAGATTATATAGGTAGTAAGTGGTAGAAATAGAATTTTAAACAAATACTTCTAATTCCAAATCCAGAATTCCTTCCAATGAACTTAGTTATGTTGGGGGATTTTGGGGCAATTGTATTACTGTGATTGTATTTTGTAATTAATAATTTTTTCAGTGAATTAAAGTGACTTTTATTTTTCTTTTCCTCTCACTTTCATTCCTTGTCCCACCCCCTAAGGAAAAAAGAGGAACAGTAGCTAGAACACTAGACCTGGAGTTAGGAAGAGTTGATTTCAAATCAAATCGGGTGTCACACACTTATTAGCTATATCACCAAGAGCAAGTCACTTATCTGTTTTCTGCTTCAGTTTTCCCATCTGTAAAATGAGGATGATAATAATATTTTCTATATGCCCAGTCAAGCAAAACAAGTTTTGATAAGATACAGTCGTGACTAGTTAGATACATGGATGGATAAATAGATGAATAGATAGATAGATAGATAGAGAGAGAGAGAGATAAAGGATAGATAAAGGATAGATAGGTGATAGTAGATAAAGGATAGATGATAGATAAATAGATATACAAATACACAGATAAATAGATATGCAGATAGGCAGACAGAAATACAGATGTAAACAGGCAGACAGAGAAATCAAGATAAATAGATAGATGATAGATACATGATACACAAATAAAGATAGATAGATAGACTATAGACAGACAGACAAACAAATAGAGATAGATGATAGAGCATTCATTAAGTATTTTCTGTGTTATCGGGCACTGTACTCATTGCTGCAGATACAAATACAAGTAAAGAATCTAGTCTCTGGTCTCAAGAAGCTTATATTCTTTTGAGGGGAGGAGAACACATAGAAGGTAGTTGGAAATAAGAAGGTTACTCATAAAAGGGCAAGATGGCAGAAGAGGAAGAAGAAATGAAGAAAAAGTCTGGAGAATAGAATTGTACATGAAATGAAGTATGGCCTGGGGCTGATTTTGAAATAATGGCAGATAGTCATTAGTCACAATAATGGAGTCTCAGGGTAGAAATATCTCCAAGGTGAGAGGGCAGCTTGCAAGGAGGAGGAGAAAAAGATTCAAGGGTCCAGTTGGTGAGTTAAGTGACATATTATATTCTTAAAAAAAAACACCTTATTGTCTGTCTTAAAATCATTGCTAAGTATGGGTTCCAAAGTAGATTTATGGTAAGGGCTAGCTAGGCAATTGGGGTCACGATTTGCTCAGGGTTGCACAACTAGGAAGGGTTGGAATCCAGATTTGAACCCAGGACCTCCTGTCTCCAGGCTGGTCTTCTTTCTGTTGAGTCACCTACCTGTCTCAAGATTACATTCTAATATAAAGTCAACAAATATTGGACCAAAAAAGTTTAAAATTGTAAAATGAATAGGTAGATTGCCATCGTTCATATCTGAAATGCATGAGAATGAATACAATAATAAGTAGACTCTATAGAAGCCAGAGCACCATGAGATGTTGAGTGATGTGACTCAACTGGCATTTATTAAATGCTTACTGTATGCCAGGCTGCTGCTAAGTGCAGAAACAATCCCTGTTCTCCAGGAGCTCATAGTCTAATGAAGATAAAGATGATGAAGATAAAAGTACACTGTGCCTTTCTCAAAACTCCATACAGCAAACAAGCCCTGCCTCTGTACATAGTAGTTGCTTAAAAGATACTTTTAAATTGAGTCTCTAAGGCCTGGAAATGGGAGATCTTGGGCTCAAATCTGGCTTAGAATACTTACTAGCTGTATGACTTTGGGCAAGTCACCTAACCCTGATTGCCTGGCCCTTGCTGCTCTTCTGTCTTAGAACTGATAGTAGAGCATAAGATAAGAATTTAATTTTTTTAAATGCAGCTATGCTAATGGCATGATGCACCAGTTAGCAAGTAGCAGAACCTCAAGAGAGATGACCTAGGGATTCCATGTTAGTTCTGCAGACCCGAGGCCAGGAAGATGTCAAGAGTGAACTGATGCTTGCAGTTTAGAGAAAGCAGTGGCTTTTTCTATTCGAGTCACAGTTTCATTCATTCTTATCTAACATGGAAGGCCAGGGAGCTTTCAAGCTTGCCATAACTATCAGGAAAAACCTTGTTCCAGCACGACAATTGTACATAAAGACATTCAGGCAGCTACATGGAAAGCAGCAACCAATATATGTCCCCATAGTCTTAGGCACAGTCAAATGAATTTTGATCTAAAAATCCATTATACAGGTCCAGGGCCAAGATATATGCTCCAACATGCCACAGATTCTCCAGTAATCATATACTATTTTTTTGAAATCAATATTTTGTGTAGTCAGCCTGCGGTATAACACCCAAGCAAGTGAACCTTACTTGGGATTTCATTTCCATTAGATTTGTGTCCAGTGCCCTATATCCCAGGAAGGCTTGTCAGCCTCCTCTTCTTTCTTCATTCTTTATTAGTTCTGGTGAGTTCCTCTCCCCCCTTCCCTCCCTATCCCCTCCTTTACCACCCCACCACGCTTTGAATAGGAAATGTGGCACTCTACTGCTTAATGCATTCTTCTCTAAAAACCTTTAAGGCCATCTTCATAAAGAGAACCATTTCTTATTTAATAAACAATTGCTGTCTCATTAAATGTAAATTAGTTCTTTATCCATAGCGATATTTGTTGAATCTATTACTTACTGTGTTTACCAATTCTGTTTCCTTTGGCTCTGAAGCCTTCTGTGAAACCCTCATAAATATGAAGTTGGCATGAAGTCACTTTCTTTATGCTTAACCACCTGCATTAGCAGCTTTGAACAGTTCCGCCTTCAAAGACTGCTCTGTCTCCTGCCTGCCTGCCCCTATTCTGACAGCTCCTGTCACCTGGAAATAGTAGACTAGACATCTAGCTGCATGGGTGCCAACCCTGAGCCCATGTTCACTCTCTCCCCAAATCCAACATTTGCCTTTGCAACCCTGGGCTCAGAGAAGTTAGAGGACTGACTTACTCAAGGTGGGGAAAGAGCAATGTTTGAAAAAAGAACAAAAGCAGGCAGGGAAAAAAGCTTTGGGGAAGATTTTTTTAAATTACCCCCTTTGTAGCAATGACAACATTTGGCACTTGAATTCATGGGGTCCAAACATGTCCAAGCTTCCTGGCTTATGGGGTACTCTGTAAGGGCCATCTGTTCCAGCAAGCTTTTCCCTGATTAGATTGGATGCTTGGCAAACAGAGCTCCAGATAATGGGTATTTGAATATTCTTATAATTTCCATACATGTGCCTAATGGTTTAGCAATTGGCCCTATGTTTAAAGAAAATGGATAATAATCATGACTGATAGAGCAATTTCCATTCAAGAATCTCAAATACTGCTTAATCAAATCTTTCAGAAATCCACATGAGGGAAAGGCTCCTCTTACTCGTGCTACAGGTAGAAAAACTGAGCCCAGGATGGTCCAGTGAGCTTTCTGCTATTAGATAATGGTCAGACCAACATAATAACTGTGGCCATTTATTTGGTAGCAGACAGACTCAAAGCATTACCGAATCTCAGAGCCAGAGTGGGCCTGAATGATCATGTAGTCCAAGCTACAGTTGAGCAAGAATTCCATCTTTTACATCCCTGACAGATCTGTGTGAAAAGACTGTTAGAGAAGGGAACACAATCCCTCCTGAGGCAGCCTAGTCCGCTTTCAGAAAGCTCTAATTGTTAGGAATTCCTAATCAAGCCTCCACTGCCTTTCTAGAAATTTGACCTATTCCTTCCAATTCTGCCCGATGAAACCAAGCAGAAAAAGTTGATCTCCAGCCATATGACAATCCTTCAAATACTTGATGTCAGTGATTATGAGCCACTCCTCATTCACTCCCAGATCCCAGATCTCCTCACCTGTAGGCAAAATATCCCCAGATCATTCCACTGGTTTTCATATGGCCTCTTGTCTAGTCCACTAACCATTCTAATCATTCTCTCGAGGATGCATTCCAATTTGTCAATCATGGTTCCAAACTTTGCACCCAGGAGGTATTGGTGGATGCCAGATGTAATCTTTCTGAAAAGATGTGTTCTTTTTTAATATTTCTAGATATAATAGAATATTATAGGTCTATTCCCTTTCTAATCCTTCACATTTTATTTATCTTGGGTCTAAGGCCAAGTTAGCTTTTTTGGCTACCATGTCATACTCTTGTCTCATGTTGATTTTCACAGTCTACTAGAGAGTCTTTGCCAAGCTCCCCACAACCCATAACTTTCACTCAAAGTGATGAGTTGCAGTCTATCTCACTAGCAATGCCACGATTGGCAGAGACTCGAAAGTATCAGTCACTCACTCAAGTCATGCTGCTGAGTAGATGAGCTATGGCTGATTGATTTGATTGAAAGTTACAGTTCAAACAGTGTTGTAATGGTTCTTTCAGGGACCCAGCTTTGGTGAGGCTGGGAATAGCAGTTGTCTGGTGAATGTGAATGGATAGCCACCACACCTGGTTATTTCAGAAAACTCAAATCAAACTCAGCTGGCCAGAGCAACTGCTGCTTATCCTATTCTTAAAGATCTCCAACAAATATTATTTCAGTTTTTTTTTGGTCCCTTCTTTTTTATTTGTTTGCTTGCTTCTTTGTTTTGGATACATGATTTCATGGGTATAAGGTAGAGCTGTCAATAGGCAAGTGGCAGGAGCATATGCTAGTCTTGGGCTAAACCAGATGAAAATGAACCTGGGAAATATTTAACAAGATAAATAAAAATACAATAGAATATAACTTACGTAAATATATGGTTTTCTGAGTCAATATACTGCGCCCAGGAATCCTTGTGTGGGATTTTGTTGACCTCATTTCTATCTGATTTTTACATTTCTATTGAGGAAATTCTTTATCAATGGTGATTGATACCAGTTCTGCAACTGATGATCTTTTGAGAGTTGCCTACAGAGGCCCTTTTTATAGTTGGAAAATTGCTATTGGCTAAAGAATCATTATAGGATGTTAGAAAGTTAAGGGACTTTAAAGAGCAACCTCTTCTACCCTTTTATTGTATAAAGAAGGAAACCAAAACCCATAGAGTTGAAATGACCTAACCAATATTAAGACAATTTCTGTTGTTCAGTTGTTTCAGTCACGTCCAACTCTTTGTGACCCTATTTGGGGTTTTCTTGGCAACGATACTGCAATGCTTTGCCATTTCTTTCTCCAGTTCATTTTATGGATGATGGAACTGAGGCAAACTGAGTTAAGTGACTTTGCCAGGGTCATGCAGGGTCATCTCGCCAAAATGAATCTTTCTGATCAGTTAGTGGCAAAGCTAGAACAAAGGACAGTTTGTGTAACTCTTTTGTCTAGTGTTCTTTTCTACCATATTACACTGTTAAATAAAATTTTTCCTTCTGAAATCTAAGTTATTTTACTCTTTCTCAGCACCCTTAGGAAGAAAGAGCCAATATCCTGGCCAACCTTATCCTTCATATTCATTCAAAGACATTATTCATTTTCCCCTTTCAATCTTCTCTAAGGTTAAATGATCCCCATACATTTAGCCATTCTAGCGACCTTTCCTTTTCACCTCTCTTTTCCTCAGTTACCCAACCTTATAAAATTGGGCAAATATGATTTGTCCTCTACCCACTAGAGATGCCTGAGGATTGATAACATGTCAGGAAACAGCCTGAGATTTTATAATATCCTACTGAAACAGGATGGAATCCATAGAGCAATGAAGTTTGGAAATAACTTTCTCCTGCTTTTTTGTTTGTTTGTTTGTTTTTGCCTGGTTCATACTACAATTTAAAGTCTTTTTAGGAAGGTGCTGGCTGCTCCCAGGAAAGCAAAGCATGCACTGAAGCAGGACGGAGAGAAAGATGATACAGTGAGTCAGTTCTTGGGGACGACAGGTCTGTCATGCTGACTTATGATGGATGAGGGAAAAGTCTATTTCTCATCCATAGTAGGGGGAGGTGAAGTGTAAAGAAAGATGCGCCCAGAGTCTCTGGACGATTCATCTGGTAGCAGATACACTCCCAGAAGCTGCTGGGTTTTGAGAAGAAGAGAAAGGGAGGGCCAAAGAGGCAAAGTCATTATATGTAGTATGATCTCATGAGGAAATAACAAAATATATCAGCAGCACCCAAGATTGGGAATGGGGAGGGGCAAGGTGGGAATTTACTGGTGGTATTTGTCAGGTGGGAAACCAGGCATGGAGCCAAATGAAATTGGTCCCTCCACTACCCCTGTGTACAATCTTTTCCACTCGGTGCCTATGGGGCAAATAGAGAAGAGAGGCATTTTTTATAATAAAATGTACATATGAGTTAGGAGTTTGTTTCAACAAGCATCCTGGAGACCCAAATCTCCTTCTTCTCTGCATGCTGCCAGCCACCCCACCCCAAATCTAAAGGGTGACCTCACTCTTCCTTCCACCGTAGCCTGGCAATTATCTGACTCTCAGAAATCAAACGGAGAATGGTTTTGTTCCTCAGTGAACACTCACAGCGCCTTTTGCACTAGAAAATTTCAGCATTGTAGCTTCCCAGCTGCCCCCCATTCATTTTCAAATTCTGACAAAGCTCTCCAGGGGACTCTCAAGTAACCCAAATCCCTCACATGAAAATAAGCAGTTTGGGGAAAGTGTTTCCCTGTCACTTTCAACACACTTATGGCTCGGGGTTCTCTTATTCCAGCTTGTACAGCAGGCACCAATCAACTCTACTCCCCAGGTAGTGTCTGAAGAGTCAGCCCCTCAAAGGAGTCAGCTAGAGGGGATTCAGAAAGCCTCTTGGGTCCTGGGCATAATGCAGATACCAGAATCACATTCTCTTTCCTACTGTTCATTCTCAGGGTGACCTTGAACAATCACTTTTACCTCCCAGAGACTCAGTTTCCATATCTGTAAAGCTGAGATAATAGCTGCCTGCCTCCTAGGAAGCCTATGGGGCTTAATTAATTAATGTTTGGTAAATCATTGGAGACCTTTGCTTGAAAGGATCCATGCAAGTGCAAATTATTATTATTATATTGCTGGAGCCTTCATTCTAATCTTCTTTCTCTGGCTGATTATTTCTTTTCTGAAAGAATATATATATATACATATATATATATATACACACATATATATATGCAGGCATATTTGTGTATCTGAATATACATACATATACATATATACACATGTATATGAGAATAAATGTAAATGAAAAGACTTGTCTGAATAATTTATTAGGTTGCTGGCAAAATTGCAGTTTGTCAGCCACATGACCATCTAAGTGTTGGTTCTAAGTGCCCCCATTGTGGCCATTTGCAAGAAAAGTCCGGGCTTGAAGCTCTTATTAGGTATCATTCTACCCTCATCCTCTCTCTCTCACTCCTTTTCTCTCCATTCTTCCATGTCTCTTTCAGTCTTTTCAGTAGTGTTGGATGGTAACCTGCATGAGATATCTTTAAGACCATAATGGATGTGCTTTTAATCCTTGACAAGGAAAAAGGCTGTGTAGGAAGGACATTCCTGCCCCTAGTCACTGGATTCTGGAGTGACCACCAGAGCCAGCTGCGGCTCTTTTAGAATATTCTCAAATGGTTCTTTTAGTGTATTCTCAAATCCATGTCCTGATAGTATGGAAGCTAAATGGAGGAGTCTCTAAGGTACAGGGCTCAAATAGCAGCCATGGATTGACTTTAAGTAATCCTCTCCCTCCCTATTAAAAGAATCAAACTAATTTACTGTGTCAAATGAACCAACTCCCCCAAAGACAATGGACTGGGTTTTCCGGGGGAATAAAAATAGTGTGAGGCAGTGGCAATCGCTTTTTCTTCATTTTCCTGACTAAGAGGCTTGATGGATTATCTGACTACTGACGTCTGCTTCTCCTCTGTCCCTGAAGCACTCCCTCCAGCATTTCTCTTTGCTTTATATTTGCAAAGTCCAACAAAGCAGCTTTATGGGGGCACAGCTATTTTCCTGATCATGAATCTTGGTGCCAGTCCCCTTCCCTGGGGGCTTTGCAGAGGGCATAATCAATCTCTGTTACACCTGTTACAGCCCATGGATGGCTACTGATGCTGGATCTCAAGGTACATATCCCTGGGCAAAGTTGCTCTAGAGGCATCTCGCTTTGATTTTCTCCTCTGTGCTGGGCAAATTAGTTATTGCTTTCCCCATTTTACAAAAGAAGAGACTGAGGCACTTGGAAGTTAAATTTATTTCTCTCACATGGGCTCATTTTTCAAAGCAGTTACATTAAATATCAATCTTCCAATTCCTTCACAGACTGATGTTTTCACTGTGACTACTACCATGACCTCCATTAAGCTTATTCCCATCTCTGAGACTTTCCTCACCCCATTCCTCCTAACTTGAATGCTTCTCACACTTTTCTTTTCAAATTCAAATCTTACACTTCCTTCAAGGGCCACTTCATCCATGTAGAGTCCCTTATTATACCAGTCCCAAATGATCTTTCCTTCTTCTCATTCCTCTGGCACTTTGATACTCTGCTATATAACCTAACACTTCTGGGATGATAGGCTATAGGACTGCAGTTGATATTAGGGAACATCAAATCCAAGTCCTGCATTTTTCAGATGATAAAACTGAGGCCCAGGGGTTAAGCAATTTTCCAAGTCACACAGTTAATAAATAGCAAAGGCAAGGTTTGGAACTCCATCCTCTGACTACAAGTCCAGTTCCCTTTCTACCTGATTACATTTTAGTGTGGATCTATGATTTCTTCCCATAAGGATATTCTGATGGGAAAACATACCCCATGCAGAGATCCTTTGTATCTTAGAATTTTGTGGCATTGTCTGGAACACCAGGAGGGTAAAGAACTTATCCAGGGAGGGGGCAGCTGGGTAGCTCAGTGGAGTGAGAGTCAGGCCTAGAGACGGGAGGTCCTAGGTTCAAACCCGGCCTCAGCCACTTCCTAGCTGTGTGACCCTGGGCAAGTCACTTGACCCCCATTGCCCACCCTTACCAATCTTCCACCTATGAGACAATACACCAAAGTACAAGGGTTTAAAAAAAAAAAAAAAGAACTTATCCAGGGGCAGAAATGAGGAGGGAGGGTATTCCAGAGAGAGGAGACAGTCAGTAAAAGGGCATGATGGGAGTGTCTTATTCATTGACAATAAGAAGGCAGATGTAATGGGAGAGCAGTAACCTGTGAGAAAACTAGGAAAGTGGGAAGAGAGCAGATCGTGAAGGACTTTAAAATCTAAACAGAGGATTTTATATTCAATCCTAGTGGGAAAAGGGAGCCAGTGGAGTTTACTGAAAGGGGAGTGACATGGATGGTCCCTCTCTTTAAGAAGTACATTTTGACAGCTGAATGCTAATTCCACTCTGCCATATTCCCTATATCCAGTCTTTTCCCCATCCGTACAATCTGTCTTGTGCACCACCAGGAGATTAATATTCCTAAAGCATTAGATTTAATCACATCTTGGCATCCTCCAATAGCTCCCTATTTGCCTCTCAGCCCAAGTTCTAATGCCTCAGCCTGGCAGTCAAGATCTGCCATTTTCAGGTCCCACCTTACCTTTTCAAGCTTATCCCTCCCAACTGCCCAATATAAACACATTCTTCCTTGCGTCCAGCTTTGGTTTAATTTACTGAGCATTTATGATGTATACTCTATGCAAGTCAGGGGTAGCTAAATGACATAGTAAATGAAGTATCAGGCCTTGACTCAGGAAAACTCATCTTCCTGAGTTAAAATCTGGTCTTACTTTCTATCTTGGCAAATGACTTAATTCTGTTAGCCTCAGTTTCTTCATCTGCAAAATGAACTGGAGAAGGAACTGGCAAACCACTCTAGTATTTTTTGCAAAGAAAACCCCAAATGTGTTCATAAAGAGTTAGACCCGACTGAACAACAAATATACAAGTCACAGTCTTCTCACTGCTCTGTTCATACCCCCACACATCACACTTATTTCCAATTCATGGAAAAGGCTCTGCCATTCTTCTACCTAAAATGCTCTCACCACTTTTTCCTACCAATTCAAATCATTAAATTCCCCTTCAAAGCCTCTGCTCAATTCCCTCTTCCTCCATGAAGCCTCTTTAATGAAGCATATAGTGATCTATCCACTCCCTAAACTGCTATCACTAGCTAGCATTTAGATAGCACTTTAAGGATTGAAAAGTGCTTTACAAACACTATTGTTTTATTTTAACAGTAAACCTGGGAGGTAGGTCCTATTATTAGCTCAATTTTATAAATGAAGAAACTGAGGCAGGTAGTGATTAATGATTCCCAAGGGCTGTGTTTTAAGTGTCTGAAGTGAGGTGTGAACTCAATTCTTCTGTCCAATTCTGTTGCTTTATGCATTGTGCCACTTCCCTACATATAATGTAGCCATTTACTATATACTCTTTCATATCAATTTACAATTTCTCTCTCTCTGTCTCTCTGTCTCCATCTCTCTCTCTGTCTTTCTCTCTCTCACTTTTTCTATCTCTCTCTCCCTCTCTTCCCCTCTCTCCCTCTGTCTCTCCATCTCCCTCTCCATCTACCCCTGTCCCTCCCTCCGTCTTCTTCTCCCTCTCCCTTTCTCTCTCTCTCTCTTTCTCTCGCTCTCTCTTTATCTATCTATCTCTCTGCCTCTGTCTCTCTCTCTCCAGATATAGATCTTGACATAGAATCTTTTCTTCTCAATTAGACTGCAATCTTGCAATCTCCCAGGGGGAAAAGGAGAAAGGATTCTACATTTTAGAATCTCTGCAGAAGTAGGCACACACTGGAAATGACACTTACTGGTCCATTTGACTATTGTTATTTCTTTCGTGTACTGCTTTGTGAGAAAAACCACTAAAAACATTGTTCCAGTTTGTAGCCTATAAAATAGTAACAATCATACTTACCAAATGATTTTTTGTCAGGAATATTGGGAAAATATTGAAAAATGATCTGCCCACTATTCTAAAGTACTAACAACTCCCATTTATTCAGCATTTTAAGAGGCAGCATGGTGGCCTTGAAGTCAGGACACTGATGTTTAAGTTCTGAATCTGACACATACTGGTCATGCTATATATAGTCCAGTGGTAACAAACCCAAATAAAAAAGAAATGGTGGCCACTAATCCTTAAATAAAGATCCCTGCAGGCTATATACCGACAGTTTTAAAATGTAATGTTATCTATACTTTATTTTATTTTTTAAGTATTTCTCAATTATACATTTTTAAAAAATCCTTACCTTCCTAAATATTGGTTCCAAGGGAGAAGAGGTAGGCAATTGAGGTTAAATGGCTTGCCCAAGCTCACACAGCTAAAAAGTGTCTAAGGTTGGATTTGAACCTAAAAAGTTCCTGTCTCCAGGCCTGGCTTTCAATTCACTGAGCTACCTCGCTGCTCCATTCTCATTTACTTTTCAGTCTGATTCAGACTTTATCGGGAATGTTGTGGAATGTGATCTGCAGCCTTTGTTTGGCACCTATGCTGTAGGTACTCCTCATGGGTAGAGGTTCTTAATCGTGTGTGTGTGTGTGTGTGTGTGTGTGTGTGTGTGTGTGTGCGCACGCACGTACCATGGACCCCTTTAGCAGTCTGGTGAAGGTTATCAATGCCCATTTCTGAAGGTCTTTAAATGTATTAAATAAATATAAGGATTACAAAGGAATCAATCTATATTGAAATATAGTAATCATAATTTATTTTTAAGTTTATAGATCCCAGGTTAAGAATTCCTCCTCTAAAATTACGTTTCATTCCAAGTGTGAAACTGAATTGATGGAAGAAGCTTGGTCACTTTTAAGTTCTCTATGCCAATGAAATAACAAAACCAGTCACTATTCCTATCCTTTAAGGTTTATAAATGGTTCTTTTCGGAACAAATAATAGGAGGCAGCTAGGTAGCACAGGGATAGAGCATGTCAGACCTATAGTTGGGGAGATTTGGATTCAAATGTGGCCTCAAATACTTCTGAGCTGTGTGGACCTGGGCAAATCACTTAACCCCAATTGCCTAGCCCTTGCCACTCTTCTGTCTTAGAATTGATACTAAAACAGAAGGTAAGGGTTTTCACCAAAAATCAAGAAAGTACATAGAGTGGAAGTTTTGTCATTTCGTTTTACAAATCAAGAAACTAAGGCTCAATATAATTAAATTCTTTGTCCCAGGTTACACAGCACACAAGGGTCAGAGCCAGGGATTTACAGGGATACGCCCTATAAATTCACATTCAGGACTCATCCTACTATATCATGCAGTCTCTTGATTCCCTAAGAAAACTGTTCTGTGTCTATTATGATCACCAAAAGATTGGAAAGAATTTCAGTAGGTCATCTAGATGCTCTCTTGGCCCAGTAAAAATCATAACTGCTTTCTGGCAACTTGCCTTACATACAAATCTTCATAATCAGAAAGTTCTACCTTAGAACTATCTAAGATTTGCTTATCTCATCACAGAGTAAGATTTATTTTAGAGCTGAGTGAGTAATCCATGTGTACATGGCAACCAAGTATGGAGTGGTTAGTAATGAAAATGTGATGCCGATGTGAGATGATATTATTAGAAACCTGTTAAGTGGGTTCCCGGTGTGTGCCTTTAATGTCTATCCCTTCAAGAAAACTACTCCATGCACGGTATCTTATTTTGTGCAGTCAATACAATCCTGATAAGGCCTATCACAGCATTTATGGTGCTGGAAGAAATTAAACATTTAGGGGACTCCTCCAGTGCCACACTGATTGAGCTCAAACGAGGCTGCTAAATTGACAGGTGTATTTGTCTGTTCTTGCGAGCTACTCACTCTTGCTAAAGATATTCCAAATTCCTTAATAGCAAGAAGGGGGGGGAAATCAGGTAATCCTTTCTTCCAACTTCACATTGTCTTTCCCAAAAGGGAGTCTGCTTGTATATGCATGTATGTGATGTGTGTTTGTGTGTGTATGTGAGCATTAAGAGAGGAGTGATGAGTGATGGATCTGTGTGAGGAATATGTGGCAGGGACAGGGTGCCGCAGAGGAGGCAAATTGCAGCTCAACTCATCATGGGCTCCGTGAGAGCCTGAAGCTTTCCAACACTGACCCTCTTTCCCCTGCCATTCTTTTAATTGAGCCAACCGTGCCAGCTCCTGAAATGCAAGGACAATCTTGTCAGTGGGGAAAGGCACCTTTCACCTCCAAGCAAAATGCAGCACAACTTTAAACCGATTAATAAAATTCTTAAAAGGATAATATTGTTGGGCGAAGTGCTAAGGTTTCCTGCTCTTGCTTGGGTTATGTTTTTATTAAGCCGTAAGCTGAGAGAGAGAGAGAGAGAGAGAGAGAGAGAGAGAGAGAGAGAGAGAGAGAGAGAGAGAGAGAGAGAGAGGAGAGAGAGAGAAGGAGGGAGAGATTTTATAGCCTGCAGCCTCTTGTTTGCAGATTATTTTCCAAGGATGCTCAGTAGAATATCAATTGCCTGTGATTAGAAGTCCCGCCAGGTACTGCCTTGAACAGAAGATGCTTTAGAAGTGAGTACAGCCCCTCAATGAAGATGCACAGTTTGGTTTGGGTACCAATTTCTGCTCCAAACTCAGCTCTTTTCCCTCAGAACTGTGCATGGTAAAGTGGGGGAGTGCTTTGTTGGTAAGTGGGGAATGCTTTGAAGAAAAAGAAGATAAACACAAAAAACTGTAAGGTACAGTGGTAGGGCTATGGTGCTGGTGTTGTCAGATCATTATTACCTAACGAATCATTTAGTATTGAAGCGAAAGGACCTTAAATGAAAGATTATCAAGTCTAACACTTCAGTCCTCATTTTGGAGATAACAAAAATGCGATTCAGAGAAGTTAAGTGATTTGACCAACCTTCTTACTATTCCTTGTACATTCTATCCTATTTCCCATCTCAATTCCTTTGTACTGACTATCATTCATGCTGGAATGCAATCCCTCCTCACTTTTGCTTTTCAAAATCCCTAGATTTTTTTAAGGCTTAGCTGAAGCACCTCCCTCTATATGAACATTTGCCTTATCTGTTCAACTGTCAAGAGACCTCACCTTAAAAATAGTCGTTCAGTCATGTTTGACTCTGTGGCCTAATTGGGGTCTTTTTTTGGCAAAGAGCCTGGAATGGTTTGCCATTTCCTGCTATAGTTCATTTTACAGATGAGGAAACTGAAGCAAATAGGGTTAAGTGACTTGCCTAGCAAATGTCTGAGACCAGATTTGAACTCAGGAAGATAAGTCTTCCTAATTTCAGGGCCAGCGCTCAATCCACTGTGCCACCTGGCTGCCCCTTTGAGATCACCTTGTTTCAATTCTGCATGTACAGTAATTTTACATGACCATGTTATCTCATAGACAAAATGTAAAATTGCTTCCTTTTGTCTTTGTACCTCCAGGACTTGGCACAATGCCTGGTATATAGTAGGTACTAAATACATGCTTACTGGTTTATTGATTAGTTGAATAAGTTGAAAGGTAAACTAGTAAGGCCATGGATATGTTCACCATAGTGGGGACTAGGAACTTTTCACCTATAGAATCAAAGAATGTTAGAGCCAGAGAGGTCTATGTTAAAGATGCCCTAGCCTAACTGCTTTCATTTTCATTTTCATAATAATAATAACAAGGAGACTCAGCAAGAAAAAAGGTTTTGCCTAAAGACACTGAACTTAAATGCTACAGAGTCAGGACCCAAACCCAGGACTTCTGAATGCAGCTTTCAGGGTTCTTTTTCTCCACTGTGCTGCCTGATTTTCATTCAAGTGACACTGGTGGTTGAGGGGTGGAAGCCTAGTGGAAGGACAGGAAGAGAGGACCCAAGCTTGGATCCTTTAGGAAAGTAATGACACAGGCTTGGGTCCTACAGAAAGCTAATGGCACAGGCTTGGGTCCTCCAGAAAAACACTTTGGGAACCGGTGACTGAAAGAAGTATGTTCAGAACTTTCTAACAGGAATGCTGGCATGAGCCTGTGCTTTAATTTCATGAGTAATAAAATTTATCCTAAACATTAAAAACAGTTTTATTTTTTTAGAAATAATGTTAGGTTGTAAGTGGAAATGAGTGCACAGTGGCAGCTCAGCTCTGTAAGTAACCGAGTGCTGGATAGGCATGCCCTAAAGGACACTCACCAAGCTGCTCATTGTTCTTGACTCTCTGGATGCCCATGGGCCTTGAAGACAGACAACTCAAACCACTGCAGGATAGACAGTCATTTTCTGAGGGGCTTAACTTGCTGTACTCAGTTGCCTCTGCTTGCTAGTCAAGAGAAGGGTATAATGACCAGGAACGTAAGGACCCCTTTTTTTTAACTTTTATTTTGAATATTTTCCCATGGTTTCATGATTCATGTTCTTTCCCAATCCCCCCAAATCCTCCACCCTCCCCGTAGCTGATGCACAATTCCACTGGGTATTACATGTATCATTTATTAAGACCTAATTCCATATTATTGAGTTGGACTACAGTTATCATTTAAGTGTCTACATCACCAATAATATTCCCCCTGCCCAGCCCATGTGTTCAAGCAGTTGTTTTTCTTCTGTGTTTCTACTCCCACAGTTCTTCCTCTGAATGTGGCTAGATTTCTTTCTCATAAGTCCCTTAGAATTGTCCTGGATCATTGCATTGCTGCTAGTACAGAAGTCCGTTATGTTCAATTGTACCACAGTGTATCAGTACAATGTTCTCTTGGATCTGCTCTTTTCACTCTGCATCAATTCCTGGAGTTCATTCCAGTTCACATGGAATTCTTCCAGTTCATTATTCCTTTGAGCATAATAGTATTCCATCATCAACAGATACCACAATTTCTTCAGCCATTCCCCAGTCGAAGGACATTCCCTCATTTTCCAATTTTTTGCCACCATAAAGAGCACAGCTATAAATATTTTTGAACAGGTTTTTTTTTCCTTATTTTCTCTTTGGGATATAAACCAAGCAGTGCTATGGCTGGATCCAAAGGCAGATAGACCTTTGGGCATAGTTCCAAATGGCCATTCAGAATGGTGGGATTAATTTACAACTCCACCAGCAATGCATTTGTGTCCCAATATTGCCACATCCCCTCCAACATTCACCACTTTCCTTTGCTGTCATTTTAGCTAATTTTCTAGGTGTGAGGTGGTACCTCAGAGTTGTTTTGATTTGTATTTCTCTAATTATAATAGATTATAAGAGAACACTTTTTCATGTGTTTCTTGATAGTTTTGATTTCTTTATCTGAAAATTGCCTATTCATGTCCCTTGCCCATTTATCATTTGGGAAATGGCTTGATTTTTTTGTACAACTGATTTAACTCCTTATATATTTGAGTAATTAGACCTTTGTCAGAGTTTTTTGTTATGAAGATTTTTTCCAACGTGTTGCTTCCCTTCTAATTTTGGTAGCATTGGTTTTGTTTGTACAAAAACTTTTTAGTTTAATGTAATCAAAATTATTTATTTTACATTTTGTCATTTTTTTCTAACTCTTGCTTGGTTTTAAAATCTTTCCTTTCCCAGAGATCTGACAGGTATACTATTACGTGCTCACCTAATTTACTTATAGTTTCCTTCTTTATTTTATTTTTTAATTTTTAATTTTTAATATTTTCCCATGGTTATATGATTCATATTCTTTCCCTCTCCCCCAAATCTATCCCCCTGTAGCCAATGAACATTCCACTGGGTTTTACATGTATCATTAATTAAGACCTAATTCCATATTACTGATAGTTGGACTAGAGTGATCTTTTAGCATCTACATCGCCAATAATATTTCCCCCAGCCCATGTGTTCAAGCAATTGTTTTTCTTCTATGTCTCTACTCCCACAGTTCTTCCTCTGAATGCAAGTTTCCTTCTTTATATTCAAGTCACTCACCCATTCTGAAATTATCTTGGTATAGGGTGTGAGATGTTGATCTAGACCCAATCTTTCCCATGTTGTTTTCCAATTTTTCAAGCAGTTTTTGTCAAATAGTGGGTTTTTGTCTCAAAAGCTGGGTTCTTTGGGTTTATCATAGATTGTCTTGCTGAGGTCGCTTACCCCAAGTCTATTCCACTGATCCTCCCTTCGGTCTCTTCACCAGTACCATATTGTTTTGATGACTACTGCTTTATAGTACAGTTTAAGATCTGGTTCTGCTAGGCCACCTTCCTTCACATTTTTTTTCATTATTTCCCTTGATATTCTTGGTCTTTTGTTCTTCCAAATAAACTTTGTTATAGGTTTTTCTAATTTGGTAAAAAGCTTTTTGGTAGTTTGATAGGTATAGAACTAAAGGGACCCCTTTTTTGAACTGATGATGCTGTAGCTAGAAATGTAGATGCTGTAGCCAGAAGACTGGCCCTCTAAGTAGCCAGGTCAGAGATTCTAGAAAATAAAGTGATATGAGTGCTTATAATTTACAATATGTCTTCAAATACCTTATTTGAAACTTTCCACTGCTTTATTAGGTTGGACAAATTATTCTTATTTCACAAAAACAAGGAAAATGAAGATTAAAAGCTTAAAAGGCTAAGGTGATTTATCTAAGGTCATATAGCTTATACATGTTAAAGTCAGGATTCAAACAGGGGTCTTCTAACTCCAAGTACAGTTCTTTTCTGACTACACCATACTACCTCTCACCATAACTAGAGGCAAAAGCATGGTCTAGACATAATGCACAAATTTGACATAAATCAAACAGTAGGGCTAGTCAGCACCTGCTTCCAAATTGTGAAATCATTCCTGAATGAAATTATGGAACTCTGTTGGTCAAAAATGTATAAATCTTACTTTCTATAAATAGATAGTAGGTAGAAAGATTCATGGAGTGCCAATTTTACTCCTATCTGTAAAAATGTTTCTAAAAGAGAAGCAATGCTTTTTTTCTTTCTTTTCTTATCTTTTTTTTAAAAATCATATTGCATACTGGGCAAGCTGGCAGCATCTATACTAATGGCTAGGATCATTGAATACTAAAATAACATATTACTAGACTAAACAGATTCCATCAGAGAAAATCAATTTTTGGTTTTGGCCAGAGGAAAGTATGTCTAACTAATTTATCGGGGCTCCTTGAGATTGTTAGCAAACATAGAAAATGAGTGAGAACCATTTTGTAGAATTTTATTAAACTGAAAGAATGCTTAAAATATTTCCATACTAGAAGTAATTTTTTAAAAAAATTATCACACATTTGAAGGGAATGATTCTCGTAGATAAAAAAAATGACTTTCACATAACAAAGGATAAAAAAGGACAAATATGCTCAACAAAGATAAATCTTCAAGTTTGAAGATAGTAATAATGATGCTATCTATCTACACACATATATACACTTACATATATATCATATTACAGTTTTCAAAGTACTCTTGCCAACATTCTCTTAGATATGAGGTGCTTTGGGGGCAGTGAAAATCTAAAGGGATATGAGTAAATTATAAAATTGTTGTTCAGTCGTTTCAGTCGTGTCTAATTCTTAGTGACCCCTCTTGGCAGATACTGGAGTAGTTTGCCATTTCCTTTTCCAGCTCATCCTACAGTTGAAGAAATGAGGCAAACAAGGTTAAGTGACTTGCCCAGGGTCACATAGCTGGTAGATATCTGAGACCAGATTTGGGAAATGTCAAATCACTCAGTAGTATCTTTGCCAAGAAAACCTCAAATGGGGTCATGAAGAGTTGGATGTGACTGAAATGATTGAACAATAAGCTATCAGAAGATGTCGTTAAACTCTGTGTGTATAGGCAGAGAAATGGTAGATTAAATTAAATGTGGCTAAATGTAATATAATAAGTTGGAGAATAATAACCCAAAGTTTGAAAAGCTGAGGCATTCTATATTTAGTCATGTCAGCTAACATCAAATTTCTATAGATCTTGTATAGTCAGTAACCAATGCACATTGAATTGAATTGTTTTTCATTTTAATTTTTCTTCAGTTAATTTTTATTTTTAAACTTCATATATATTTTATGTATTTTATTTCCATTATTTATAAAAATTCTAAAAAAATTTCTTCAGTTAACAAATAATTCTATTTTCTCTCCCTCTCATCTAATTCTACTATTCCCTCTTAGGGGATAGATAGTAAACAAAACTCTTGTAACAAATATATATATTGTCAAAAAAAGAAATGTCAAATTACCACATTGGTCACGTCAAAAAATATAGACTCATTCTTCCCCTTGCAGTCATCACCTTGGTGTCAAGAAATGGATAACATGTTTCATCATCTATTCTCTGGAATCATGTTTAGTCACTGTGTTAATCAGAATTCTAAAGTATTTGAATTAGTTTGTCTATATGATGTTGTTATTGTATATATCAATTCTGCACATTTTACTCAGCATCAGTTTATTCAAGTCTTCCCAAATATTTCTAAAACCATTCTTTCATCACTTTTATAGCAAAATATTATTCCATTATATCCATATGCCATCATTTGTTCAGCCATTCCCCAATTTGAGGGCAGGCCCCCTTCTACTTTCTAGTTCTTTGCTTCCACAAGGATTTTTTGCATATGTGAGTCTTTTTCCTTATTATTTGATCCTTTTGTAATATAAGACCAGTAGGGTTTCACTGTACTTAAGTATACATATGTAGATATAGATATAGATATAGATATATTTAGTAACTTTGGGGCACAGTTCCAAACTGTTTTCCAGAACAGCTGGACCAAATCACGGCTCCCCAACAGTGCATTAATGTGTCTTTTCCTGCAGCCTCTCCAGCATTTGCAATTTTCTTCTTTTCTTTTTTTGTTAACTTTGCTAATCTGAGGGATATGAGGCAGAATATCAGAATTGAGTTTATTTACATTTCATTCACTACTACTGATTTGAGGGCAGTTTTTCATGAATCTATTGAACTCTTGGATTCTTTGTTCAAAAACTATTTGTTCGTATCCTTTGACTATTTGTCATTTTTTTTTTGTATAGGCAGGGGCCTGGTACCTTACCCAAATTCTAAAGGGTTCAGCAGCTTGCTTCACCTACCTCTATAACGATTTTGAAGAAGGGTTTTGGGAAGAATATCAAAATCATTGTCCTTTTCTTCTATGAAAGCCTGGTGCAAAAGCATCTGGGATGTTGTCATTTAATAGCCTGCAATGAAAAATAGTAATCTCCAAACACTTAGCCAGGCTTTACTTTTCCACTTATCTTGAATAACTTTTGAATCACACAACCATTGGGTTTCCAAAAAAGGACTGGGAATAGATTTCTCTTAAGAACATCAAACCCCATGAGGAACCATCTGGCCCTGTCCGTGTCTCCAGTGGGCCTAATCCCCCACCATGCCCACTGAAGCACAGCACACTCAGAATCCATTGACATACCCCTATTATGTTCTAAAGTGGCCTGGGATGAGGAAATCTTGAGGAATTAAGTATAAAAAGATGAAGTCAGTTAGAAATGCATCAACACATATTAATTATTTCTTTGGCATGTATTTAATACAATAAATAGACTCTTAAAAGATGTTTCCTCTTTTCACTGCTCTCTTTTGCTAAGCCTCCTTGTTTCCATCCCTCAGGCTTAGGCTGAACTCTCATCTCTTAGATTCCTGGATCCCAGAAGAAACCAAGTTTCTTGCTATCTGTGCTATCCATCCACTATCCTTATTCTGAGGTGGAAAATCCTCTCTTTATAGCAACCAGAATTGACTGCCTCTATTAATTAAACTGTGAGTTTAAGCTGCATTAAGAGCGTGTGTTGGGACAACTATGTGGCTCAGTTGAAAGCCAGCTAGGTATGGAGATGGGAAACTGTGGGTTCAGATTTGGCCACATTCACTTCCTAGCTGTGTAACCTTGGGCAAGTCACTTAACCTCAATCGCCTAGCCTTGGAACGGAAGCTTAGGATCCATTTTAAGGCAAAAGGCAAGGGCTGTGAGAGATGGGGAGAGAAAGAGACACAGAGACAGAGAGACAGAGGCAGAACGAGAAAAGTGTCCCAAAATAGGAAAATAATAGCTCCTCTGTACTCTGCCCTGGGGTCAGTCACATCTCAACTTTTACGTTGAACTTGTGGGCCATGTTTTAGAAACATAATGATAAACTAGAATTTGTTCAAAGGAGAGGTTAGGAAAGTAAGAATACTAGAAATCATTTCCCTGTAAGGATTGCTTGAAGGCATTGAGGATGTTTAGTCTGACAAGATGATTCTAGGAGCCTGCAGTATTTGTCTTCAAGTTTTTAGGAGAGTCGCGGCACATAGAATTGCAAGGAATCTTTGAAATCATTCTTTCTGGTCCTTTGACTTGACATCTGAGGTCCACAGTGGGTAAGGGAATAGAGCAATGTTCTCTAGAATTTCCATGACTCACAGTCATCTTGCACCTGCTTTGTTTATGTCTCCACATGTCACTTTTTTCCCAACTGCCTAGCCTTTGCTACTCTTCTGCCTTGAAACTAACATTTAGTTTAGAGAAGAAGATAAGAGTTAAAAAAGGGGGGCTCAAAATTATTCTATACCACTTCTTCATAAAGAGATGAGGCATATTCTCTTCATCCCCAGAGAGTTGGGGGGGGGGTGGGAGGAATACGGTGGGGAAGCTACAGAAAGACAGATTTAGGGTTCACATAAGAGGAAAATTTAAAACAATTTTGCTGCTTTGGTTGTTCAGTAGGGTCCAATTTAGCGATATCATTTGGGGTTTTCTTGGTAAAGATACCGAAATAGTTTGCCTTTTCCTTCTCCAGCTCATAGATGGGAAAACTGATGCAAACAAGGTTAAATGGCTTTGCCCAGTCATACAGCTAGCAAGTAACCGAGGCTGGATTTGAGCTCAGGCCCCCCTGAGTGCTCTATCCACTGAGCCAACCATCAGCTCTTAAAATCAATTAGCCCTACCCAAAAGTGAAATGAGTTCCCTCAGAAGATCAAGAGACTTTTCTAAAAGAGTCTGTATTACAACTTTTTATTGAGCAGAAGAGTACAACACATGTTCCACAACACTTTTGAGTATAGTTCTAACTAAATAAAAACACAATTTGGAGATATTTAGCAAAATCGATAAAAATACAGTTTTGTAGGTGCTCAATCCTGTCTAACTCTGACTCCATTTAGAGGTTTCCTTAGTAAAGATATTGGAATGTTTTGCCATGTCCTTCTCAGGCTCATTTGATGAGGAAAAGGGTCACATAACTAGTAAGTAGGAGGCCAGACTTGAACTCAGGAAAATGAGTCTTCTTGTCTCAGCCTGGTTACTTCCTAAAAGCACTAAATATGCAGGAGAAGGCAGATTTCTAAGTTAATATGTGGGCCACAGGGCTATATGTGTACTGTGTGACAGCTCCATTTCTATCTGAGAGTGACCACCATTTTAGAGCATGTTCGTGCTTGAGTATTGATTATATGAGATCTATTCTGAGGTCTCAACATCCTGAGATTCTCTGTTTTTTGTTCCAAGTTGTGTCTGTAGAATATCTCTAAATACCTTTCTGAATTCCAGGGATGTAAAATCTTCCTAAATTCCCAGAGCACAGCCTGAGAGTCCCACCTGGATCATTGCATCCTCACTGTTTCTCAATTCTTTCTCTCTTTTTTTTCATTTTTAAATAAACCATCACCTTCTCTCAGAATCAATTCAACTATTGGTTTTAAGGCAGAAAAGTGATAAGGGCTACATAGCTAGAAAGTGCCTGAGACCAGATTTAAACCCAGGATCTCCTGTCTCTGGGCCTGGTTCTCAGTCCACTGAGCCACCCAGTTGCCCCCTTCTCAGTTCCTTTTTTTCTTCTCTACCTCATCCTTGCTTTTATTGCTTATTTTCTCATTTCTATTGATTGCTCTTTGCCCTTTCAGTCATTCTGCCTCCACTCTTTCGTCTCTCTACATCCTTTCTCCTCCACCTCTCTCTTTGTTTCTTCATAGCCACATGCCTCAGTGGAATGGTGCATCCATTCATCACTCTCACTGAATCACTACACACACCCAGTCTGAGTAACACATCTACTGGCCCTTCTCTCAGAGCCATTGTTTCTTTTCAGATTAATTAAATGTTGAAAGAATGTAATTCTATGAAATCAAATAGTTCCTGAAAAATTACAATGACCAAACTTGGCCCCAAAGAAGAAATAAAATAAAGCATCTCCTTCTGCTTTTTCTTTATTTTGTAGAATTGAAGGAATATAGGTGTGGATTATTACATATATCAGACTTTTTTATTTAAATAAATCTGTCTTAAACTCAATATTAAATATCCATTCCAAGACAGAAGAGTGTTAAGGACTAGGCAAAGAGGGTTAAATGACTTGCCCAGGGTCACACAGCTAGGAATCATCTGAGGCCACATTTGAACCCAGGACCTTCTGGTTCTAGGCTGCCTCTCTATCCATTGAGGAACCTTACTGCCCCTAATGTCAGATTTTTTCAATGTACAGTATCCCTTCCACATTATGACTTTCCTCATCGTGGTTTCAATATATTACAATATATAGACATAAGAAATGAATTGGGAATTTTGGGAGACTTTTGAGGAAGCTGCAGACATGCAAAGGCCAACAGATGACACAGAGAAAAAAAATTTAGAAACTCAGAAATACAAAAAAAGACATGTATAGTATTGTATAATATCAACATATTTTATCTTTTAATACAATAATTATACATTTCTCTTTTAAAGTTAAAATTTAAAAAACTTGGAAAGAACTACATGAAATAATGAAGAATGAAACAAGTAGAACCAAGAGAACAGCATATATAGCTACAGTTTTAATATTTCAAGAGTAACTCATGAATGTTCACCTCCAGAGAATGAATTGAAAAATGGAAACTTGAAAGACATTTGATTACATATTTATATATATATATATGCATATATATTCACACATACATATATATCGCAACATATTATACACACATATGTTATATATGGTATATGTAATATATCATTATATGTTATATATACACATGTAGCATTATGTGTGGTATATATACAATATACCATTGCATGTGCTACGTACACACATTATATATGCCACATATTGTTATATATATACATGAGTTACATATGCGCTTATATCATTACATATGTTATATGTACACATATATTTTCTATATTCACATGTGTGTGCATATTATATGTATAACAGTTTGCCAGATGATGCCTTCTATGGTGTGAGAAGGAAGGGAGCAGCTGAGATACCTTGATATAAACTTTATTAATAAGTAAATAAATTAAGTTAAAATAAGTAAGATGATAATGTTTGCAAAAAAAAGAATGCAAAAGCCAGCAGACAACACATAAAAGCTAAAAATGCAGAGATATCTTTAAAAAACTTAGTAACCCATAATTGTATATAAAATATTATAAATGCCCTGTAAAAAAAGCAAAATCAGACTTCTCTGGTATGAAAGGAGGGCCTGAAATTTTCCACATTTTCCAGATCACAGGGGCACCATGTCCCTACCCCCTGCACTGTGGAAGGGATATCTGTACTCATTTTGAGGAATTATTTCACACACCCCCCCTTAGGCCCCATCCCTCCTCTTTTTACTCTGTTATATTGAATGGCTCTTTGGTAGAAAGAAGAGGAAGAGATGCAAAGAACTGTAGGAAAATGTAAAAACAAAAAGTATCAATTAAGATGTATTTAAATTTTTAAAAGTGGGTGGAAATGAACTAATTAGGTAGCGAAACACTGGTTACCTAGGGGACTGACTTGTTTTGAAAGGCCTCCTCCAGGTCTAAGGTAATTAAAAAATATAAAGGAGATTTTCCTATTGAGTAAAAAAGACAACAAAAATGCACAGTTTGATATATCCCTGAGTCCAAAAACGACTGAATATCCAAAATTCTACCATGACTTTTGGAGAAGGGATATTTTTAATAAAATCATAGTTCAAGAAATAACAGTGGATCTGGAGAATGTCCAGAGAAAGGTCTCTAAAATGATTAAGTGCATGGAAGTGGGACCAAAAAAAGGTTAGGGCTCTTCAGTGTGAAAAGATGAAAGCTAAGAGAGGTTGGGATCGAAGTCAATTAAATCATGAAGGGTACAAAGAAGGAATTCAGACTTGTTCACCAAATCCCAAAATACTAGAAATAGGAAGCACCACTTGAATCTCGAACGAGGTAAATTTAGGACAAATAAAAAGAAGCACTATTTCAAGGAGTGGGTAGCAAACGGAAACTCCCTCCCTTCCCCAACTCCATAAGGAATGAAATTACGAAAAAAGTTAAGATTAAGTTTGGATGAGTTGATAGATGAATGCCTAATAATGCACAGTGTATTTGAGTGGATAAAGTGCTGCCTCATAGTCAGAAGTACTGGGTTTAAATTATGCCTCACATAACCATTAGGGATTAGCTGTGTGATCCTGGGAAAGTTAATTAACATCTCTGGATCTCAGCTTTTTATCTGCAAATAGAAGGTGTTGGATTCAATGATCCCTAAAGTACTTTCCATCTCTAGATCTATGATAAGGAAAACTAGGATGCTGAAGATAGAAAATGCTCTTACGTTGATATGAAAGAATTCAACAAACCACTCCTACAAAATGTCCTAAATGCCAAATATCAACACATCCTTTAAAAGAACCAAGCTAAGTGTCACTTCTTCCGAAAGGCCATCTTCCCTGGTCTTTCCCCACACAGGAAATGACCTTTTCCATGTTTATCTCACATTTGTTGTTGTTGATTCATTTTTTAGATGCATCCAACTCTCATAGCTATCCTTGTTTGTCTCAGTTCCCCATCTGTAAAATGAGCTGGAGAGGGAAATGGCAAAGTGACTTGCCCAGTGTCACTTAGCTAGCAAATATCTGAAACCTGATTTGAACTCAGGTCCTCCTGATTCCAGGCCCCACACTCTATCCACTGGGCCACCCAGCTGCCCCTTACATCACATAGCACCCACATAGAAAAGTTTTATACATTTTTTAGGCACAAGTTTCATGAATACTCACCTAAACCTTGTATTCACCCCTTAAAGGCAAACGCTGTCTTTCTTTTTTACATAGTAAGAGTTAATTTTTTTAACCTTTATCTTCCATCTTAGGATAAATACTAATATGGAAATAGGTTTTGAACGATGATATATGTAAAACTCAGTGGAATGTTCATCCAGGAGAGGGGAGGGAAGAGGGGAGGAAAAGAACATGAATCGTGTAACTATGAAAAGATATTCTAAATTAATTAAATGAATAAAAGAATCAATGCTGTGTATGGGTTCCAAGGCAAAAGAACAGTAAGCAATAGGCAATGGCAGTTAAGTGATTTGTTTGGGATCACACAGCTAGTAAGTGTTTGATTTCAGATTTGAACCCAGGACCACCCATCTCTAAGCCTGGCTCTCAAGCCATTGAGCCATCAATCTGCCCCCTACATAAATGTTGATTGACTAAGAGGACATGGAAACTGCAGGAAAGATAGCTATGGCTATTTCCAATTGGTTTTCCCAGAATCACATCCCCCTGTTGCCATCCATGACATTTAACACATTCCCTGAAATCCCCAAATTCTTCCACCTGCACCCAAAATCCCCTATTGTAGCCATGTTTGAGATGCTTTCTCCTCTGCTCCCTCCCTTGTTTTCCTTTACCTTTCTCTGCTTTTTGATCTGCTTCATGACAAATTTCAGCTGCCACTAATGTTCATGTAAAGCATGTTTCTCTTTCCCTTTGGATGAGTGTGCTCGTTCAATGAAAGACTTCAGAGAGGATTCTCTGAATAGAAATGCACATGAGACAAACAAGCCACGCAGCCCAGCCATCCCCACCAAAGCACTGGGAAGTTTAAAAAGCCCAAGTCGCCTTAGAAATGAAGCTATTAAGGTGTGACATGATTCTTGCTTTCAGGCAAAGGCTTTTTTTTCCAACTGCAGCAGAGCCCAATCAAGAGGAGATGAAAACTTCAATGTTTCAAGATACCCAACTCTTCTGCTGATGAAGGTGAACGTGGCCCTGACACACTTGGAATGAGAATAAAGGCTGCTGAGCATACTACCTGGCTTAGTGGGAGTCGGAACCCTATCACAATCACCTTTTGCTCATTTTCTTTTAATTTCCCCAAAGCCTTGAGATTCCTGGTGGGGGAAGAGGATGGGGCACTGATAGTAAAGTCCTTAAGCAGAGCTGGAGCTTTGGTGCTTGTCCCCTTTCTTCCTCACTGGAAATTTTGGAAAACAAAGAAGGGAACATGATGGTAACAGCAAGCTATGGCTTTGAAATCTGCCAGGGGATCTCAATTAATCAGTTCAAAACCCTGGCTTTAGTCTGTCATATTTTGGAGAAAAGGAAGAATTTTTAAAAATCTGGTGTAACTGCCTCTTCTCCCACATGCTATCAAATGAGATATCTCATTTGTAGATATTTAAACCATAGGAATCGGAAAATGCTACAAATCGGGGCTTGATTTAGTTTTTTTTTGTCACTTGTCTACAGTTATGAAAGTGATGGAGAAAATACTAATAGTGTAGATTAAACTTAAAAGTAGTTCAGCATTTATGGAGTGATGGTTCTTAAACATTTACCAGTATACCTAAGATCTCTAGGGGAAAAACTATTACCTAAGGTGAGAGGCAGGGGGGTAACGGGTGTAGAATTGCTTCAAATTTTGGAAGAAAATCCTCCAAATCAGCCTCTGTCATGTATTGACATTGTGAACTAGAGCGAGTCACTTTTTACCCTTTAGTCCCCCTAGGCAGCTCTCTAACATAATAAATTAAGGAGCATGTGCAGATCTTTAGGGGCAGAGAAAGTCTCCTCACCTGGGCATTCCCTAGACATCTACTCCCCATCCCTAAAAGAGGTAGATTGGGCACAGCCAATAGATTTGACATTCAGTCATGACCCCATGAACCGTAGCTAATCTATAACCAATGGATAGTAATAATAATAACTTAAATCAATATAGCAAATTAAAGTTTATAAAATACAACATATGTTATGCCATTTTGGTCTCAGAACAATTCTGTGTTGTAACCATCATCATCATATAAATAGAAAAGATTATATAGAAATTTAAATTCTGCAGTATGTATTACATATACAGGCTGTCCCCAAAGTCTCATTTCAGCTTAAAGCTTATTAAAGCTTATGACTGCATAAGCTTTGAGCTACACGAAGACTTCTCATTTGATCCTATAGATACCACAGGTCTGATTATTTGCATTTTATAGAACATGAAAGTAGGACTTAGAAAGATTAAGTGATTTGCCAATGGTCACATAGAGTCATGATTTAAACCTAAAGTTTTCTGACTCCAAATCCAATATATCCACAAAGCTCCAGGCCATCTTTCTAGTCAAATGGAATCAAGTCAACAAGCATTTATTAAGCACCTACTACATGCCAGGTGAGCAGTTAGGTGGCAGAGTAGATACACTGCTGTACCTGGAGTCAGGAAGATGAGTCTTCCTGAATTCAAATCTGACCTCAGACATCTACTGGCTGTGTGACTCTTGGCAAGTCACTTAATCTTATTTGCCTCAGTTTCCTCTTTTGTAATATGAACTGGAGAAAGAAATAGCAAACCACAGCAGGATCTTTGCCAAGAAAACCCCAAATGGGTTCACAAAGAGTTGGACACAACTGAAAATAACCCAAGACAACAACAACAACAACAAATATGCCAGACTCTGTGCTAAGAGAAAGACAAATATAGTCCCACCCTTAAGGAACTCCCAATCTGATGAGAGGAGAGACCATGAAAACCCTAATGCACACACAAGATGCAGTGGAGGTCACTTCCTAGGGAAAACATTAGGATTATAGCAGCCTTAGAATGATTTCTGCAGAAGGTCACATCATGCAAATCTCTTGCTACTCCCAAATGTCTACTACCATGCCCGCCATCCATGATTTGCCCACATTCCTGTTACGCAGCAAGCCTAAGCAATAGCAGCACCCTATTCTTTCCTGGCTTTACTCAGGAAGGGACTACCTGTCAGTTTTCTGGGATCACAACAGAGATTTCAAGGCTTTTGGGAAATGAAAAATCACTTCTCTTCAAAAAGAGGTTAGGGCCCCTTGACCAAAGGGGAGGCGGAGAATGAAATCATGTCACTCATCCCCTCTCTACTGTCTTGGCAGGAGGAGAGAATTTACATGATGTTGAAGGAGGAGTTTATGTTGCTCTGCTCCTAGAGTGCTAGAGTAGTGGCCATATGGAAACGTTTGATTGTCCCGATGTCATCTCTCTTAGCAGTAAAGTGCTGTCACAGGAGAATGGTGCCGACTTAGGTGGTGATGTGATTTTTTTCCCCTTCCTGGCATTGCAATTTTCTTCATGCTCTCTCCCCAGCACACAGGTATAAAGGCTGAATAGAGATTTGCAGGCATGGGGAGTTAGACTGCCAGTGCTTGAAGCTGGGAAGAGATTAGAAAGCAGCAAGATGTGTTGCAAAGAAAGCTAAAAGTTGTTAAAGTCATGGGCTTGGGCCAGCCAATTGGCAGCAAATAAACTTTTAATGCTGACTTCATTGCTTGTAGTTTCAGGTGCACTGTTCTGTGAGAGCTGAAGAAAATTGAAGAGAGAGAGTATGAGGAATCTCACTTCATTTAATGAAATAGATGTGGTATAAAAAACAATATCTTGCATTCCCATGTCATACTTGCTTTTAAAGCAGTCTTTGTCTTGTCTGTATGCTCACCGTATATCAGTAAGAAGAGTAAGAAGATGAATTAGTATCTATTGGTCATGAATTAGTCACCAGGCATTTAATAAAAGCTGCCCATGTGTAGAACACTGGGTTAGGCACTGGCGATAAAGACAGATGCAATGGCTAATAATAACTATTTGCCAATGCAACTAGGAATGAAAAGTGTTATATATATGTATGTATATATATATATGTGTGTGTGTGTGTGTGTGTGTGTGTGTGTTATCTCATTTGATCCTCGCAATAACCTGTACAGGTAGATGCATTATTATCCCAATTAAACACATAAGGAAATATTCTGAAAGCCCTTAAGAGACTTGCCCAAGGTCAAACAGCCTATAAAAGCCTTATGCAGAATTCAAATTCAGGTCTTCCTGAGTTGAGTGATCCATCCACTATGCTGCTGAACTGTCCAAGTGTAATGGCCTAATATGAACCTGTTTGGATCTATCATATATTCACAAGTTCCTATTATCCCCATTAAATTGCTTTCTACCACCAGCCTGAATAAATCACCCAACAGAGTAAGGCAAAAGGACACTTACTTAAAATAGATTGCCAGGTAAATGACAAGGAATTAAAATAAGCAGCAGTCTGCTGCATTACCGACTTCCCCAAACCATCTATTCTCACACCTCTATTTGTTGAGAGTGGAGGAGTCCACTCGATCTATTATCTGGGTTGGCTTGCCAGCTTACCACTTTGAGCTAGGAGGAACCCAAAGAAGGGTGTTAGAAGCTCCTCCCTCTGCTCTGGGCTTTAGCTTTAACATCTTAGCAAGTGCAAGATGGTGGCTGACGCAGACACTTCTGAAGGACTTCATACGTGGCCAGATATCAAAGAAGCCAAGATCATCCATTGCATCCCATGTCTTCCCAGTTGTCCTGGCTTTTCTCTTGCCATTGGATTTTGGTGACTCTGAAAGAGAGATGGAGCCCAACAACTTTGTTCATCTCTGCATCATTTAAATCCAGTTCATGAGCAAGTCAAGATACCATCATGTCCTGGTCCTCTGAAAATGAAGGACAAACAATAGTTATAAGACACAGGAACTGCAACCACAGCACCAAGGTAAAAGAGAAGTGTCAGAGGAAAGCTCTCTTCTTTAATATTGCTGGTCCATCTTACCCATCTGAAGATCTTAAGAGCATTGTCCCCGGTCCATTGTCTACCCATGTTGGGCTAACCTTGCTATCTCACCAGCATTGCAGATTAAGGACACTCACTGTGGGCCATGGAAAGGGAGGAGGATTATAGAGAGTTCCTGTTTCCCACTTAGATCAACCAGGTGTATAGGACATCAGAGAAGCATCCAGGCCACCGTTTCTTCTCCTCTCTTTTGACATTACTTCATCATCTACTTATATCTTCTTCATGAAAGTTCCTGTCTCCTTCTTTTTGAGATCTTCACAGGGTACAAGCTTATCTTCCAGTCACCTGTGGACTCTTGAAGAGGCCCCTTACACAAACTTTAGTGAGATAACTACACTCATTGAACTCAGTTTTGTGAGGAGATAAAAAAAAAAGCACAAAAATCTCTAAGACGCAATCTTATTTAGTGAATGTATCAAAGACTTTCAGAATAAAAACTGTTTTGTTTTAGAGGGAAATGACTAGGAATCTGGAAAGTTTATCTCTAGAAGAGGTGACATATTATATAGATTTTAAAGTATGTTAAGGAGTTCTGCTAGTGAAAAGGAAGAGAGAGAACATTGTAGAAGGTAGACAACAGAGGGAGCCAAAATTGGAGCAATCTAATTTGTCTAGAGTCTAGACAGGATGAGGAAATCTTACTCTTGGTAGTTTGATTCTGATATTATATTAGAATAATAAAGATACTTAATGATTTGTCATTCAACAGTTAACAAAAGGAGATTGACTTAGTCATAGCAGGAGGAATGATATCCAACAAGTATAAACAGCAAGGATACCATATTGATTCAATTGAATATAGCAACCCTGCCTATGATTTGTTCATTTGGGTCTACCAGCCAACCATCAGAAAAGGTCTGGATCTCCTCAGGTATTTTTTTATACTTAGGAAATCAAAAAGTAAAGTCAATGGCTCTAGTTTAGTCTCCTGAGTGAGTCAGGCAGCTCATAAAATTTTAGTAAGCATTTACTCTGTACCAGGCACTATGCTAAGAGATGGGGATACCAAAAGAAAGGCAACCCTCAAAAACAAACCCAAAGCCTCCCCAGTCTCAAGAGATATAAATATCTATATAAAGACAAGATATATTTACAATGTACAGAAGATACTCTGAGAAAGGAAGAACTTGGCAACTGTAAGACAGAGAAATGCCTTCTGGAGTAGGTAGGATTTGAACTGAGTCTTGAAGGATATCTAGGAAATTTAAGAGACAGATTGGAGGGGACAGAGCATTCTAGGTGCAGGAGAAGACTAATGCAACAACATAGAGAAAGGGGAATAGAATATCATGTTAGAGAAAGAGCTACACAGCAATACTGCTGAATAAAGAGTATGCAGAGGAGAATTAGATAGAATAACAATGAAGGCAAAGTAGTTCATATTTGGTCCTGGAGAGAATAGGAAGGCAGTGGATTTCACTGAGCAGAGGTGTGATTTGGTCAAACTAACACTTCAGAAAAAAGCATTTTGGCAGCTAAATAGAGGATGCATTAGAGTGAGAAGATACTGTAAGGAGACTAGCTAGAAGGCTATTGAAGCCATTTGGAAAAGAGGTGATGAGGACCCAAATCTAGGCTTTGGCTCTATAAGCTGAGAAAAAGGGTTGCATACAAGTGTGGTTGTGCAGGTAGAAATGATAAGATTAATGGATTTAAAATGTGGAAAGATCATTCCAGTTCACATGGAATTCCTCCAGTTCATTATTCCTTTGAGCACAATAGTATTCCATCACCAGCAGATACCACAATTTGTTCAACCATTCCCTAATCAAAGGATATTACCTCATTTTCTAATTTTTTTTTGCCACCACAAAGAATACGGCTATAAATATTTTTATGCAAGTCTTTTTCCTTATGATCTCTTTGGATTATAAACCAAGCAGTACTATGGCTGGACCCAAAGGCAGATAGTCTTTTAAAGCCCTTTGGACATAGTTTCAAATTTCCATCCAGAATGGTTGGATCAATTCACAACTCCACCAGCAATGCATTAATGTACTAATTTTGCCACATCCCCTCCAACATTCACCACTTTCCTTTGCTGTCATGTCAGCTAATCTGCTAGGTGTGAGGTGTTACCTCAGAGTTGTTTTGATTTGCATTTCTCTAATTATAAGAGATTCAGAACACTTTTTTTCATGTGTTTGTTGATAGCTTTGATTTCTTTATCTGAAAATTGCCTATTCATGTCCCTTGCCCATTTAACAATTGGGGAATAGCTTGATTTTTTGTACAATTGATTTAGCTTCTCATAAATTTTTGTCAGAGTTTTTTGTTATAAAGATGTTTTTCCCAATTTGTTGTTTCCCTTCTAATTTTGGTAGCATTGGTTTTGCTTGTACAAAAACTTTTTTTAGTTTAATGTAATCAAAATTATTTATTTCACATTTTGTCATTTTTTCTAACTCTTGCTTGGTTTTAAAATCTTTCCTTTCCCAAAGATATAACAAGTATACTATTCTGTGCTCACCTAATTTACTTATCGTTTCTTTCTTTATATTCAAGTCATTCACCCATTCTGAATTTATCTTGGTATAAGTTGTGAGATGTTGATCTAGACCCAATCTCTCCCATATTGTTTTCCAGTTTTTCCAGCAGTTTTTGTGAAATAGTGGTTTTTTGTCCCAAAAGCTGGGTTCTTTGAGTTTATCATAGACTGTCTTACTGAGGTCACTTATCCCAAGTCTATTCCACTGATCCTCCCTTATGTCTCTTCACCAGTACCATATTGTTTTGATGACTGCTGCTTTATAGTATAGTTTAAGGTCTGGTACTGCTAGGCCATCTTCCTTCATATTTTTTTCATCATTTCCTTTGATATCCTTGGTCTTTTGTTCTTCCAAATGAACTTTGTTATAGTTTTTATTAATTCAGTAAAAAAGTTTTTAGGCACAGATCCAGGAGAACATTGTACACAGAGACTAATACACTGTGGTAAATCAAACATAATGGACTTCTCTACTAGCAGCAATGCAAGAATCCAGAGCAAGGCTGAGGGATTTATGAGAAAGAAAACGAGCCACATTCAGAGGAAGAACTGTGGGAGGAGAAACATAGAAGAAAAACAACTGCTTGATCACATGGCCTGATGAAAATATTATTGGGGATGTAGACACTAAAAGATAACTCTAGTCCAACTATCAATAATGTGGAATTAGGTCTTAATCAATGATATATGTAAAACCCAGTGGAGTTGTACGTTGGCAGTGGAGTGGGGTTTGGGGTAGAGGGAAAGAACATGAAACGTGTAACTATGGAAAAATGTTCAAAATTAAAATTAAAAAAAGAAAAAGAAAATGAATACAAAAAAAGAAAAGAAAATGTGGGAAGAGTGAGAGTGAGAAATTGAATATGAGACTAGGGCATCATGTGAGGAACCCAGATGACAAAGTGGATAGAAAACTAGTCCTGGAGGCAGGAATACCTGAGTACAGATCGGACTCAGACACTAGCTGTGTGACCTTGGACAAGTCACTTAACTTCTGTTTACCTCAGTTTTCTCAGCTGTAAAATGGGAAGAATAATAACACTCATCTCCCAGGTTTTTGTGAGGATCAGTTGAGAAATATATATAATTTATATTTATACATATCCATTATATATAAATATACATATATATGTATTTACATATAAATATGTACATATTTATTTCATATATAACATAATAATATAATGTTACAAAATAATATTCATATGCATATCACAGTACTTGGCACATGATAGGCATCATGCATTTGTTGTTATCATTATTACTTAGGTTGTGTCCTTGGGTAATTGAAAGGTTAGTGGTACCCTTAACAGTGTTAAAAAAATGTAGAATAGGAGAGGGTTTGAGGGAGAAGATAATCTTGTTCTGTTTTGGACATGTTGAGTTTAAGGTTACTATGGAACATTTAGTTTAAGATCTCCAAAAGACATTTGGGGATTTGGGCCAGCAGTTCAGCAGAGACACTAAGATTGGAAATCTAGATGTAGGAATCACCTGAATAGAGATGATAATTGAACTCAAGGGAGCTAATGAAATTACCCAGTGAGATAATATGGAGCAAAAGGAGGAGGCCTGGCATAGATCTTGGAAGACACCCATGATTCTACAATGTGAAATAGGTGCAGAGTCACTAAAAGAGAGTAAGAGCTGTGAGGCAGATAGGAGGAAAACAGAAAGATTTATTACAGGGTAAGGAACTAGTCAAATGGGTTAGACTAAAATATGGAGATTGACTTACTAACTTGATTGAGATCTCATCATGAATCACTAGTTAAAATAAAGAAAAAACTGGTAGCATTTTATCTTTGTTTGGACTCTTCCTGTGAACTTCATTTGACTTTTGGACAGTTCTCAATGTTGGGAATTCTTTCCTTGAACCCATCTTCAGTCTTCCTCTTTGGTAACAAAAGCGATCACTTCTTCTATGTGCAAGATACCCTGCTGAACACTGGTGTCTCAAAGACTAGTGAAAGTTCTTAACCTTAAGAAAATTGCACCCCACTCTTTCTAATTCCCCTGAACTATAACAGTGTTACTAAGAAACAAAAATATCATCAAAGGAACCTATTTTCTTTTCTTAAATTGTCCTTTGGCCGGCCACAGACCATTGGTTAAAGAGAAAAAATATGTATGCAGATAGAAAGAAGAAGGACGACTCACATTTTGCTCTGGGGCAACCATATTATTCTTTCAATCAGTCAAATGATAAACATGTATCTTTTAGAAGGTCCTACTTTTATATTGTATTTATTTCTGATGACACTGGATTTGAAGTCAAAACTCTTAGCTTTGAACTCAGTCTTTGTCCCTTATTTACTGTGTGACTTTTTATAGATCATATACCCAGTTATAACTTCTTTTTTCTCATCAGCAAAATGGTTATAATAGTGTGTGGGCATGTGTATGTGTGTACTATTTACTTCACAGGATTTTTTTCTGAGAAAAGTATATTGTCAACTACAATGTAGTTAGTAAATGTGAATTCTTTTCATGATGTTGATGAACAAATGATTGAAACACTATGTGCATGCTAGGTGTCAGATACTGTGCTTGGGATATAAATCCCCCCCCCCCAAAAAAAAATAAGAGAAAAGATTTACCATAGTGAAGTTATGTTCCAGCGTGTTAAGATGACCTGTATAGGGACTGGTGACCAAAGAAAGGGGTCTTGACTTAAGGACTCATATATAATTAATAAGGAGGTTAATTATTTTGCTCTCTCCAAGAAACACTGTTTCTATCAATTTGGTTACTGCCACTAGAACAGAGATGGAAAGTGCAGTGAGAGGTGTAAGGTAGTGGTGTGGAGGGGAGGGGGAATGAAGCTTTGGGAGGGTAAATAGCTATATGTCTGGGGAGTAAGGGGAGGTATCCATCATGTTTTGGGGCCAGCTATATACATTGGATTGTGAGTCTGCACTCACCCATAAACTATGATCTCAGAACCTAGTTAGAGCTTCAAATGTGATTGAATTAAGCTTGCTCTGGAAGCAAAGCATGGCATCTGGAAGTCTGGTCTGGAGGGTACAGTTGCAATGTAGAAGAAGGGAGTAGTCATAACAAAGATGGTGGTGATGGTAATAATGATGATAATTGGACTATTTCTTTAGATAAAGAGGTGTTGTGGTCTGTAATAGGGAAAGGAATTTCCGTACCAATGACATTATGAATCCATCAAAATATCTTTTGCTTCAAATCCTGGAATTGGAATTGTTTGACACAGAGAAAATAACCTGTTTTGAGAATGAGAGAAAACATCTAGAATAAGAAAATAGGGCTGTATGAATATGGAATGTGCTCCTCTGTAGGGGAGTGAGTTGTCCATCTTAGAAGAAACTAAAGCAGAGATTGGACTGCCAGTTGGCATGTTGTAGAGGAAGTTAATTATTCCAGTAAGAATCATTCTAGATAACCTAAGGATTTACTTCCAAATCTGGGATCCCTGGATCCCCAGATTTTCTACTAGTGTTTCCTAAATCAGGTGGAGAGAAGAAAGGCTCTTTCCTCCTCCAAGGGAATCAACACTGCCTGCTAAATCCAAAGCTTACAGTAGGGTTTCAAAAGACTAGTAGCTCCAGGACTATTCTCCTTCTTTGTTTAGGGAGAGGAATGTTGAAGTAAGGCTTTTGACTTAATTGAATAGAAAGAGCATGTCATTATTGGCTCCCCACTGAGAAGAGAGTCATACAGGGTCATTGGACTGTGAGATGCCTATATTCTGAAGATCCCCAAGAGAGCAGATTAATTTTGTCCCTAAACAATGGCAGAAAAAAAAAGAAATTGAAATAACAGCAATGATAACAAGAATAAACACAGTATATTAAGTAATGATTAACCTTCTCAACCTCAGAAAGGATTCAAGGGACAGGTAAGATTGCAGAGACAATTCTATAAATCTCTTCCACCCCCATCCTAAAGTGAAATTTTCCATCTCTCTTTTTCTTTCTCCCCTGGATCACTGGGCACTACTCTGCATTCCTGCTGAATTATCTCAAGTGGCAAATATACACTAAAAAGAGAGTTGCAATGCATCTTACATTACCAGAGTTAAAATTTCATTTGGTTAACTTGTCTGATGCTATTCAGGACTGTTATCTTCCCCCATGCTCAATAGGTAATAGAAATAAATATGTTGGCAGAAAGTCTGCCTCAGATGCTTTATCCAGAAGATGGACTGGAAGGGGCTGGGAGGAAGTCGCTGTGATTTGTGCTCCTTTGGTGTCTGCTCTGCTCTTGCCAATTAGAGGAGGAAAGGAACTGACCCCCAAGACTATAAATAATAGCTATATCTCTGAATTTTCATTGCCTGTGAGCAAACCTCTGGTTGGCTTCATATTCAATAATTCCAAGGCCCACTCTACTATCCTAACCAATTTGGGTTAGGGAAAGATTGGACTTTAAAAAATACAGGTTGGTGCTATATTTGAGATGTCCTCTATAATATATACACATACATATATACATGCACATATATGCACATACATATATACATGTAAACACATATCTATGAACATGTATGTATACATAATGCTTAGGACACATTATTTGGTGATTTTAGAATTACAATAATCTTTAGATGGAAGTGAACGTAAACGTAATTTCCCATGACTCCTACCTGAAGCATGAATTGTCTTTACAACATGCCAAGTAGTCATTTAATCTCTTCTTGACTATTTCCTGAAATATTTAACTTGTCATCATGCAAGGCAGTGGATGGATACCATATTCAGAGCTCTAATACTTAATTTTTCCCTTTTGCTGGTGTGAAATTATTGAATCTTTGTGTGTATGTGTGCGTGTTGAGAAGTGGTGGTGGTATTCGAATAAGTATTTTAAAGAGAGGAGGAAGAACCCTGAAAACAAGTTCTTTACAAAATATTATTCATAGCCAATGTGAGTAATACAAGACTTAATTGCCAACCTTTTCATCCTAAACAGAAAGAAAAACCACACACACACACACACACACACACACACACACACACACACAAACACACACACCACATTCCATTTATATAATCATATGAGGACACTGAGTTCTTAAAGACTTGCTTATGATCACATAGCCAGTAAATGATAGGGCTGGACCTTTAATCCAGTGAATCTTCTTTTTCTAAATACAGTTTTCTTTTCATTAGACCAAGATATCCTCACAATTCACCTTTGTGTGCTCCTAATGATACTAGAACTGAATCCTAGAGTCTTCCCATTGGCCCTGGCTAGCTGAGATCATTCACCCAAGTCTATCTTTCCTGACTTTCGTTATTCTAGACCAATGGTTCCCAAACTCTTTTGGCCTACTGCTCCCTTTCCAGAAAAAAAATATTACTTGGCACCCCTGGAAATTATTTTTTTGAAAAATTTAATAGCAACTAATAGGAAAGATAAATGCACCTGTGGCCATCACCGCTCCCCTGGATCGCTCCAGCACCCACCAGGGGGCGGTGGCACCCACTTTGGGAATCACTGTTCTAGACTAATGTTTCACCTTCAACCTGCCACACTTCATTTCAATTCAATAAATAGTTATTAAATTCCTTCTGTCAGTAGAGCATTGTCCTAGGCTTTGGGGGGGAAATGAAAAACAATTTTGATCAGATCTGGTTTTACTCTCATGAAGCTTATATTCTGGTAGGGTGCTAAAACAGACATGTTTATTGTGATACTTCATTAAAATATAAAATTATTTGATTAAAAATGTATGAGAGGTCCAAATAACATGAGGCTCAAATTGGAAAAGCTTATTTCAGGAAAAGGTGAGTGAATGAAGGTTTCTTAAAGGAATGAGCTAGGATTTGAAGATCAGATAGGAATTAAATAGGTAAAAAAGCAAAGGGCTGAGAGATTGTGTACCAGAGTAGGAAATAGAATAGGCAAAGGAATAAAGGTGAGGTAATAGGAAATAGGTATGGGGGTCTTCATGAGGTTCAGTCTGATAAAAAGTAGAGAGTACAGGAAAGAAGTGAAACTGTGATTGATAAAATCAAGAAGGTTTTAGGATTAGGAACAGACTGTGAAAGGACTGAAATTCCAGGAACTTAATTCAATAAACATTAGAAAGTCAATGAAGGGTTTTGAGTGGAAGAATGACATAACCAGATTTTTTTCCTTTGTCTTATTGATGTCTTTTGTTTTGACATCACATTCACTGCAAATATATTCTTTTCCTACCAACGAGTCATCCCTTGTAATAAAGATGTTTAAAAAAAAAAAAAGAAAGGAAGGAAGGAAGAGCAGTTTGACAAAACCAACCAAAACATCAACCATATCTGACAGTATGTGTGCAATTTTCCACATCCATAGTTCCTCACACCTGCAATGAAAGGAGAGGGGCATATTTACTCAACTTCTTTCCAGAGCCAAGCTTGATCATGATAATTTTACAGCATTGTATTTTCCAGAAAAACAAAACATTTTATTTCCATTTACTTTGTTGTGGTCTTTGTGTAGATTGTTTTTCTGATTCTGCTTTTTTCTTGTTAAATTAGTTAAGGTGATTAGGCTCATGTCTCTCTGAATTTTTTATATTCATTCTTTCTTATAGTACAGTAATATTCCATGACATTCATGGACCACAAATTAATTAGCCATTCTCAAACTGATGGGTATTTCCCTTGATTCTAGTTTTGTTACCATACCCATACATAAATATTGCCGTAGATGTTTTTCTATAAATGGGAAATTTCCTTCTGCCATTGATCATTTTTGGAATACACTTAGAAGTTGGTTCTTCAAGTAAATGGTATCTGTTTTTACTTTTTAAAAAATAACTTTTAATTTTTAATAATGGTTGGGAAAATTCATAACACTTCTTAACAGTAAATTAATTCACCATCATTTCTTCATCATTAGCTATTCTGATATTTGCCAGTATTCTTGGTATGAGGTAAATGCTCAGAGTTGTTTTAATTTCTTTATTTTATCAGTAGTGATTTGGAATGATCCTTAATATACTTGCTAATTTGTAACACTTAACGATTTGTTCATATATTCTGACTGCTTTTATTTTAGAAAATAATTCTTGGTCATATATATCTGTCAATTATCTATCTGTGTACATATGTGCATATGTAAATATAGATATACATGTATGTATATCTGTGTACATGTACACAGAAACAGATTCTATCACAAATTTGGCAGAAACATTATCCTATTCAGTATTTCCATTTGTATCATAGCTACAATGATTTTGTTCATGCAAAAGCTTTTTGATTTAATGTAAACAAAATTATTTTCTATTTTTCAGTCTGTCCTATCCCTTGTTTGGTAAAGAATTACCTCCCTAGCCATCATTGCAAAATATATTAATATTTTCCTATGTTTTTTAATTATGGGAATTTGCATATTTAAGCCAATTAATCATTTGGAAATTATTGTTATATCTGTTATGAGACAATAGTTTGAACCCCCCTTTTATAGGTGAAACATTTTCCATTTTTCTAGCAGTTGTCAAATAAAGGGTTCTTTCTTTTTTGCAGGATGTATTTTTTATTTTTATTTATTTTTCTGATGGATTAAATCTTTAAATTTTAATTAATTGAGATATTTCAATTGGGTCAGGGAAGAGAAATCATTGTTATAGCTGTTGTGAGGAACAAGATAGAGTTGATATGTGTAAAGTAGAAGGATCATTGAACAGGAATGTGGTTTGATGAAGCTGTGGATTGATAAAGCTGAGTAACATATATTCAATCAGTTTTTGATCAGTGATACTCAGTAGCCTCGAGTGAGGAGCAGAGGAATCAGAGGCTGAGGGCTAACCAGGTTTGAGGCTTAGCTGGACAGAAATGTCAGAAAGTCCAATGAGAGATTCTAAGATGGTGGGTAGTGAATCATTAATGAGGCAGACTAGTTGGGGAATGATCCAAAAAATGGTCAAATTTAAATATAATATAGAAATGTTATAAAATATTATTGTATACTAAGTAATGAGAAATATAAAAAGTTGAGAAAAAATGAGATGATTCATCTGAACAGATGCAGTTAAACCAGCACAACCAAAAGAACAATATATGCACTATTCCTGGAAAGTAAATGCAAAGGTCATTAAAAGGAAGGGAGACTGAAAAACAGAAAAAACTTATCATGGTCCCAGGGAACAGAGAATGAAACATACCTCTTGGCTCTCAACAAAGATGTGGGAAACTACTACAGAAATAATATTGTTGATATTGCTAGAAATAGTTACAATAAAAGTGTTTCTTAACTTTTTCTTTACAAGGGAATATTCAGTTTAGAGGAGGTGTAATATCAAAATAATGAAGCATTAAAAAATAACAACATGAAAGTGGCTGTTCATGAGGTCAAGAATAGGTTTAGAGGCAAATGAAATCATATTTGGGGAAATAAAACAGGATAAAATGAAGCAGCCAAGGAAATAGAACTTACTAGGATGAGGACAGTCTGGTTTCATTTGAATGTTTGAATGAAGGTCTGAGAATATTTTAAACAAAGGAGACTATGATCAAAAGACATCGTGAGATGTGTTAAAGGATTTGAAGAAGATCCTAGTGTAGCCTAGGGAATGGCAAATGTACAATACATATATGCATATGTATATGTATACTTAAACATGCATATATAAACATATATGTATACATATACACAAGCATACATAATGCATATATATGTATACAAATGTGCATGCACATGCACTTACATATAGTTATATACATTTCTACAAAGTGATGAAGAGGAAGGGGGAAAGAATATGCTAGTAGGTGAGAGAGAAAAGAGACCCTTCATATAGAAGGTGACTTGGATCTGAATCTTGAAGGAAACTAGATATTCTAAAAGGAAGAGATTAGAAAGGAGTACATTCAAGGCATTTTAAGAGAGAACCCATGCAAAGGCACAGAGATGGGAAATGAAATATCATGCATGAGAATTAGTAAACAACCCAGTTTTTCTGGACTTCAGAGGACAGAAAAGTGAATAATCTGTATTTAAATTGGAAGGGTAGGTTGACACCAGTTTGTGAAGATCTTCAAATGCCAAAGAAAGGAGGAGATTATGTAGTATTCCCGGAACCCACAGCCCCAGATATATACTTGCACTCAGGGTTTAGCTAAAGAGAGGTGGTTGCCTATTTACTCCAGGGGGCCCTAGCAGTAGTCCTGAGAGGTAGGTTTCTAGTACTATCATTTATGTCCCTGCATCAACATGTTGACCATTAGCACTCACTTAAATTAACTTAATTAGCAGTTAGGCAAGATATTGCTAAGTGTAGCTACAAAAGGAAAGAAATATTCATTCTTCTTCAAAAAGAAAAGAAAAACATTCTTCTTCAAACCTGGGTCACTCTCTCTAGCAGATATATACTAGGTCAATGGGAAGTGGACTCAAACTTAAATTATAACGTTAGGTTGTTGAATGTGTAAAGAAAATTGGAGGAAAATGGGTAGGTGCCAACTCCTGACTCTGAACTTCCTTTTCTCCCTTTCTTGAGTCCTTATAAAAATCCCCTAAGGTATAGTTTTCTATTTGGCAGATGACTCATTCAAGCTCCCAGGATCTGTGGTTTTCAAGACTCCATAGCTGGCATTTATTTCCAAATTCAGGCACCATATTACCATTTGCCACAGATTGTGCTACTAGTCAGTGCAAATCATTGATGGGACCTCTGATGAGATGACTGTATCTCCCAGACTCACATGGTTTCTCTCTGGATGCATGTGCCTCAGGGTTGCTTCTCACAGAAAGAAACAATATCAGTAAAAAAGAATCAAAGATACAGAGTCAGGACAGACAGACAGACAGAAGAGAGGGACAGGGAAGAGGAACAGAGGGAATGGGAGACAGGGAAAGAATGAAAAAGGAGGAGAGAGAGAGAGAGAGAGAGAGAGAGAGAGAGAGAGAGAGAGAGAGAGAGAGAGAGAGAGAGAGAGAGAGAGAGAGATGTGGGAGGGCTTTCTCTTCTTCACACTGAGTTCCAGGTCCCTTGAATCTGTAGCCAATGAGAAGACTCTTTATCTCCACAGAATAAAAGCCCTTAATCATTCCTTGCCAGAAACAAACTGTCCCCAAGTTTCTATTTGATTACTTGGAGTGGAAATATCTGAACATACTTTATAACCTCCTAGAAAGGGCAAATCTAAGTGTGTTTCACATCTCTTCCATTTTTATTTGTTTCTAGGGGTAAGAAAGAACCACTGGGGCTGACTTTGTGGGGAAGTGATTTTGTTAGACCTACACTTTAATAAAATCTTTTTGGCAATTCTATGGAAGATATAACAGAGTGGGAAAATAAGGAGCAGGAGGATCAATCTGGAGTTTGCAATAGTCCGATTAAAGTTGATGAGGGCCTGCCATAGGGCAATAAACATGTGATTGGAGAGAAGAAGATAGATAAGAAAGATACTTTGGAGGCAGAAACATCAACATTTATCAATGTATTAGACATATGGGGAAAATGAGAAAGAAGTGTGGAGAATGATTTGAAAGTTGTAGATCTGGTGATGGAGAGAATGGTGCATCTCTCAAAATAACAGAAAATAATTAACAGTATTATTTTTAATGGGGGCAGGATAAATGAGGCCTTTTCTAAACATGATGAGTTTGAAATGACAGCAAGGAAGATGGGGAAGTAAGATGAAAAGGTTAAATAAACACATTATATCCATTTTATCAGAGTTCTGTTTTTGGTTGCCTATCAAACTGGGAAAGATCTTATTTTCTATGAAGCAAAACCCTGAAAAGAATGGTGCCTAGAACATTCAACTTGGAGGTAGAAGCCTATCTTAAAAAAAAAAACAAACACAAAAAAACCTTTACTTTCCATCTTAAAATCAATATTATACATTGGTTCCAAGGCAGAAGAAGAGTGGAAAGGGCCAGGTAATGGGCGTTAAGTAATTTACCCAAGGTCACCTAGCTAGGAAATAGCTAAGGTCAGATTTGAACCTAGAACTTTCTATCTTTAGTCCTGGCTTGCAATCCACTGAGCCACTTTGCTGACCCAAAAAGCCTACCTTTGAATCCTAACTCTACCACACAGAATCTGTTTGAACTTGAGTGATTTACTAAATCTTTACTTCTATAATTTGTAAAAGAGAAACAATGCTTTTATTACCTCCTAAAGTTACCTTAAATATCAAATGAAACAATAAAGATAAAGTATATTATGAAATGTAAAGCCATATATACTTAAATAATTTCATTGATATGCATACTGCTTCTACTAATGCAGAGCATAATCTTTGTAGGACTTGGCAGATGATACTTAAATGATACTCGGGCTAGAAAATCTGTTATTCTATAGCCAGCCAAGTGATGAGCCTATCTAACCTTAGTTATGTATGTCTTCATTTAATAGTCATGTAATCCTTCAGCAAGTTTATATTCAAATTCTTACAATTTGGAAAGATATCTCAGAATTTCTGTTCTGCTAGTCTGGAAGACCTCAAGGATTACCTCTCCACTATGATGAGACATTATCCTCTCAGTCTCTGTCTTGGTCATTGTCCTTTGTACTGAGAGAACCAAAATTACATCACGATGTTGAGGTGAATGTGGTGTGCCCGATGGTGTTTGATTAGACCAAGAAGAGCTCTGAATGATCTCTCGCATGTCAAGCACAAATGGTCTACATAAACATCTGGAGTGAAGATGTCTCAATTTGTCCATCTTGCATTTCTTCTGAGCTTCTGCAATTCCACTTGGCTCATAGAGTGTAGTGTCTTCCTTCATGCAGACATGCTGTGCTGGACAATCCTGTATCAATGTCTCCGTGTCTCACAATCAAATTTTACTTCCAAAGACGTCTTCCTCTCTCCTCTAGGAAATTTATGTCGGGTGTTTCCTTTTGTCGCCTCTCTTCATATCAGTCCATGTTGATGATGACCGCTGCTTTCTAGTAGAAATCCCACCAAATGACAAAAGGCTAAACCAAACACATTCTCTGTTCTTGCTAGCTTGAATTCTGGTATAAGGAGAGCAGCTTAGAAATGCTTATGCTTCTATGAAGCTGATATCTTTCCCCCTTCCGTTAGCCATACTCCCTAAGTAATCTGTCATTCTATTCTAGACCACTAGGTGTGGCATTCCACTGACTAGGATGGGAAGCCAAGTTCAAGGCACATTCTATCAAGAACATGGATTGGCATCAATCTCAGAATGGGAGAGTTAATCTGCTGCCATCTGTCTTCATTTTGCTAACCCCCTCTATTGGATGCCATGAGCAGCTCACTTCCTATATTTATAAACATCCCCAATCAGTCATTTCTCTGCCCACTGTCACATTTTTGTAGCATTAATGCCGAATGCCTTATCATGGATTGGACTTCATTTCGGGCATAACTCTCAAATACAGTGGCTCTGAGATCTTTTTAGGCACATTATAGTGTATTGCTGAGTTGTGATTACACATCAGCGCTTTGAGGGCACAGGCCAGCATTTTGGTTTTCCCCTCATTGAGAAGTATGGCTATCTGTCATGTCACAAAAGCCCAGAAAATTCTGGGATCAGTAAAGGGGAAAGAGAAAAACCACTCTGTTTTTTTCAGGTCCCTAGCATAGTTCAGCAACTGATAAAAAGACTTTTCTACAGCCTTGGAAATGACTGAGGATCTTTCCTCATAGTGAAAAAAAAAAAAGTTGAGAGAACTCATAAGGAAAAGGAAAGTTGAAGGAGAAGAATAATTGGAATGGTTCTTAGATCCCAAACTTGCCTATGGAGCTACAGATGTAGTTTGGATACCTGAATCAAAAGAATATAAGCCCTCAAAGGGATGCTGGAGGAAGCAGCTAGAAGGCTTAGTGGATAAAATGCCGAGTTGGCATCAAGAAGACCTAGGTTCAAATTCATCCTCAGATACTTACTAGCTATGTGACACTGAGCAAGTCACTTAATCTCCATTTGCCTTGATCCATTAGAAAATGAAATGGCAAGCCACTCTAGTATCTTTGCCAAGAAAACTTCATGGACAGTAGGGTCCACAGGGTTATGAGAAGTCAGGCACAACTGAACAAGAGATACTGGAGACTATCTGATCCAACTCCTTCATATTGAGACAGTATTTGTAAAAACCAGTGCAATGCCTGGAATAGAGTAGGTGTCATGTAAATGTTTAACCCCTTTCCCTTCTTCTTACAGATGAGGAAACAAAAACCCAGAGAGGTATTGTGGCTGACCAAATTGAACCCAATGTATTTTTCTCTAAAAAACCTTCCTTCTTCCTAACTTCCCTATTAATATCAATGGTGCCATCATCCTCCCAGTCATGCAGGCTTGTGATCTAGGCATCAGTCTGAATTCCTCCCTCTCTCCACTTCCCCTTATCCCCTCTGCTGATGAGTCCTGTTGTTTCTACCTTTGCAGTGTTTCACTTTCCTTCCCTCTTTCTTCTGAAACGGCCACCACTTGAGTGAAGATCTTTTATCACTTTATACCTAGATAATTTCAATAAGCTTCTGGCTGGCCTACTGGTCTCATTTGTCTTCCCACTCCAGTCCATCCTTTACTCTGTTACCAAATTGGTTTTCCTAAATTGTAGCTCTAATGAAATTACCTCCTAGTCAGTAAACTCCAGTGGTTACCTGTCACCTCTATGATCAAATATAAAATCCTGTTTGGTCTTCCATAACCTGGTTCTTTGCCACTTTTTTAGTCTTCTGGAAAATCTTTTGCCTCATGTCCTTTCTCATACATTGGACCTGTTACTGTTACTTACATGCTTACTCTACCACCCACCTATCAGCGTTTTTTACTCTCCACTTCCCAGATCTGGAATATTCTGGAATGCCTTGACAAGGTGTTGTCTCTTGTTTTCCTTTAAGTCTCACTCTCTGTACAAAGTGGTTTGCATGTTGTCTCCCCCATTAGATTGTTAAGTTCTCTGAAGGCAGGGACTATTTTTGCCTTTCATTGCATTCTCAGTCAATCAATAAGTGTTTATTAAATACGTACTATGTGCTAGGTGATTAATAAATACTGATGGACTTCCCTTGACATTTAAGTGTCATTAAGTAGCAAAGTTAGCATTTGAACACAGGTCCTATGACTTCAAAGTCAGCACATTTTCTACTAAGCTATACTACTTCTGAAGAATTCTGTGTTACCATCTCCGCTTACTTGATCTGCATTTTTTGTATCATGTCATAGCCTATCTGCAAGATTCTTTTCCCACACATCTGAAGGAAAACAACAAAAACCACGTCCTTTCCTTCTGCTCCACACATTGTCAGTCAGTCGAGATCTTAGGCCTTGTCATTTCATTGTACTTTCAGGATGAAGCAGTAAGCGAGATAGAAGAAATTCCCTCCTTCAGCAGCAGAACTGGTCCTGCAGTTTTGAAGGAATAGTTCACTGAGCTGAGCCAAGTTCTAAGTAGGGCAGAGTCCTGGGGTCCTGGCCCAAAGCACACCATAAGCCCCTCCCCTGACCCATTAATATTTCTATGCAGGATGAAATATGGTGAAAGTAAATATTCAGCCCTGATTTAGCACCCTAGATTGAAAGCTGGAAGGAATCTTAAAGGCCATGCAGTCCAACCTCCCCATTTTGCAGATGCACAAACTATGGCCCAAAGAGGTTGTGACTTGTTTAAGGTCACAGATGTATTTAGTGACTAGCTAAATCTGGAAGGCACCCTGAGGAAGAGGCAGGAGGCAGTTTTGTTTTGTCAAGCAAGTAAAACCAAAACTTCCACTTTCTCAGAATCTGATAGAGAGAGCTCAGGACCCTGAACCCAAGAACCTTGGGAATATAGCAATGCTTCCAGCTCAATGCCCTCTAACATCATCCTGGAAGCCATCCCTGTGGAGATACAGCCTAGCAACTGTTTCTGCAGGTGCTGCAGTCATGGTTACCAAAGACCCAGAAAAGAAAGTTCTTTCCACTAAAGTCCTTGGCACTGTCAAAGAGTTCAATATTAGAAACTAATATGATTGTATTAGTAGAAATAACATTAAAGAAGATGCATTGCCATCTGCTTTGCTGCTGCATTGCAAAGAACATGTGATCTTTCCATCTGACTTGCAGTGCAAACCTTTCATAGATTTGTCTCCTTCATTAGAATGGGAGCTCCCTGAGAGCAGAGTCCGTCTTTCTCTAGTTACATCACAAAAATTGTAATCTAATGTTTTGCACATAACAAGTATAATTGTTCCTTCCATTTTGCTGGGGTTAGGAGAACAGTGCCCCCATGATCTGGAAAAAAAACTGCATAAGATTTTTTGGTTCTACCTTTATAACCGAGAAAGAGTTTGGTTTTCTTCTTTTTTTTATGGGATGCTAACAGTGAATTATTGTAATTTTGGGGAATGAATTTCTGAGTTTCTAAATTTTTTCTGTGTCATCTGCTGGCTGTTTCATGTGGTGTGCAGCTTCCTCAAAACTTCCCCAAAATTCCCATTTAATTTCTTATGCAGACCCATGATATATTGCAACCACAATGGGGAAAGTCATGATTATTCCCTAATGAATGCTTTATTTGTTTATTCAGTTATTAAAGTCAGGATCTTGAACTGGGTTCTCTGACCTCAAAGCCATTTTTTCTGTTATATTGTGCTTCCTGATATGGAAGAAAAAAATAACTGGGGAGGGGATAAAGAAAGAAGATATTGCAAAAGATTGGAGGCAACATGAAACAATGGAATGAACATTGACTCTTGGATCACAGGATCTGGATTCAAATCCTACCTCTAATGCTTACTCCATGTGTGACTACAAATCTTCTAACAACATTGGGCATTACTTTTCTCAACCCTAAAATGAAGGGGCTGGATTTGTGGGCCAGTGATGTCTCTTCTAACTCTAGATCTATGATGCTATGACAACATGGAATTTGAAAAGTATATGTGAAGGAAAAGTGGGATTGTCATTCTAGTCCCTTCCCCATTTTCATGCTAATTTTAAGTATGAGTACCTTAAGTAGGAGTCTTTTGTAGTATCCAACCTACTATTAACTTCACTTCTTCTTCCTTACCACTGTTTTCTTATAGCTCATCTAAGGTGAAGGTTCAGAAAAAGGAGGAGGAGGAGGAATGTGCTTTCCTCTTTTCCTTTCACTATGCCCTCTGGAAGTCTCTGGTTCAGAAATTCCTAATCTCTTCTTGCAACTAAAAATCTCTGCCAACAAGAGTGTCTATTGACCAATCAGATAGCTCATTGTCAGCCCTTGAGAAATTAAATTTATCATTAAATATCTTTCTTTTGCAAAAATGACTACATTGTCATAATGCTTTGCTTAAACTCAGATGTTAGGAGACTCTCTCCCTTCTGAAGAAAAAGAACTTAGAAGAGTGGTTTTAAAACTCTGCTGCACAAATGCAAATTTGTTTTCTCCTCATTGGCAGCTACTCTTTTCACCCCTGTAGTTGAACCTTCAGAAACATATTATGATATATTTGTAAAGTGATTTAATAATGTTGGGAGTAGGGAAGGGTTCTTCCATGATTGGCATGTGTTTCAACACAATTGATTATGTTCCTTTTGAACTTTCCAAATAGAGTCCAACTGCTGAAATAAAAAGATGCCACCCAAGCTGACAGCCTTCGGAGCATCTCTGTCCATTGGATTAAACTCCTCTCAACGGGATTTGCCTATCTCAGGGGAGCCTCCTCCCCTTCCAATTTCTGTTCTCTTAGCCTTGCAGCAAATAGTTATTAAAATATTAAATCTGTCTAAGATATCTTCTTCATAAAATATTAAGGGAAACCGTCTGTGTTAACAATGTTTTAACATGAAATAATAAACAAACTGCTGTAATTGGGTATTTTTCTTCTGAAGGTCATATGCCTCTGCAAAAAAAATCACCCTGGAAAAGTACTGTTCAGAAGAATAATCATGCCTTACCTCCATGCGGCAGGCTTTTCAATGCTCAAAGTGCTTTCTTTAAACACTAATTAGTTATTCCACTAAATATCCTAGAAGGGGGGATTAATATCCACGTGGATTAATATCAGCTTTTCACAGATGGGGAGCTAGAAACAGAGAGAAGTTAAGTTCTATTTTCCCTTACTCAAACCTAAGAGAGAGCCAGGATTGGGATTTATGGACAAATCCTAATAAATTAACTGGATATAGAACTCATGGTGTGAGCTTCAAGTTCTTGGCCAAAGACTTGGGCCTTTGTAATTTCTTCCATACTTCTGATTGCATGAGAATCCTTTAAGTAAATAGGACAAAAAGGGATGTCAGTATTTCATAAAGCAAGCTCACAGATTTAGAGTTAGAAGGGACCTTTGGGTCATCTAGGTCAACCATCTCATGTCACATATAAGGAAATGGAAATTCAGAGATGTGGGATGATTTTCACAAGTTTACACAGCTAGTAAATGGCAGGATCATGTCTTGATCCTATTTTGTATACCTTCTAATTCCTCATTCTGTATTCTAGCTAGTTAAATATGCTTAGGTAAGTCACTTCATTAGGTCTCAGTTTCCTTACTTGAATAAAACAAGAGGACTAAAGCAGAAATCATGTTGTAATTGTCTAAATTGTGAAGCACTACAAAATGCTTTTCCTACTATACCATGCTATCCTTGGTCAAACTACCTCTTCCATTAGAAACTTCCAGTTGGAAGAGGTTGCAAGAATTTCTCATCCCCTCAGGTAAGGGGAAGATGGGATGACAGGACTATTCTCAGCAAGTGCATTGTGCCATTATGAAAAGATTATTTTTATAAATTTTTGAGAACTGGGAGAAGAGATAATGCAAAAAGCAAGACCTTCCAACATCATATAAACCAAGCACTCCTATAACTTAAGAGGATCTCGAATCTTTGGGACAGGAGAAAAGTCTCTGAAACAAGGCTGATTAGCTTAACTAGCTACAGCCCATTTTGTGGCTGCCCACCCGATGTTGCTGCGTTTGCGTCCCCAAGTCCCAGACTCATACTTTTCTTAAGGTCGTGTTATGTTCCCATCATATAAAACCATCTGCAACCATTCCCCGTAATTGCTGCATGAGAAGTGAGCTGAACAACAGCCGGCTTTTATGGCCAACTAACTTACCCAGCCAGCAATTTCTAATAATACTTTGCCTTTCTATCCCAGGATCACATAGCAATTTACAAAGATTAATTAGCATAGCCTCAGAACACCCATCCATGGAGAGAAAGGGGTATGGGAGACAAGAAGGGAATTGGATTAACAGCCCTCTGGAGTGTGAAGTGAGGAGACAGCCAAGGAGACTTCTCTAGATCAAGTGAGGACAGGAGCTGAGAATAGAACCCAAGACCCTTGACTTTTGATCTCCCTATTGTATTTAGAAGATATCAAATCCTCCCATCTGTCTTTTAAGAGGGATTCAATAGGGAGTGAGCGTCAAAACTGTCTGTTTATTTTTGATTTGAGAAATGATATAAATACACAAATTTGTTACAGCTCCCAGGGTCCTGGCAAGATGCCCACTAAGTCTATAAGTTGGCAAGAGTTTTCTTTGACTCAGGCTGGGGCATTTAGCTCCCCTGAAAGGGCATCCTTTGCAAACAGCCATTCACGGGGACACAAGCAGGTCAAGGTTAAAGACCCAGAGAATTTGAGGCAACTCCTTACATGGGAGAATGGAGTCTGGCTTCCGCCCCGACAGGGTCACGTTGGACCTGGTGCTGGGAGGATGGGCTGAGCACAGAATGGGAAATGATAGCAGAGAAAAGAGCTCTAACAGGCCATTGAGGAAGTGCAGCTGCTGAGAGGGCATGGGGGGAATAGGGGGGGGAGAAAAAGCTGCAATGACGCTCTGTTTTGTTCTTGCAACTAAGGCACAAATTAAGTCCAAATTAGAGACTTTCTTGGGACGATTGGATGGATGAGAGGAGGAGGAAGAGAGGGAAGCAGAGTTTTAAGGACAGCAATTTGAGAACATCTGAGGAAAATCTGTAGCTGATTCTTTTTCTTTGTGAGTTAGTTAGTGACTTTCTTTTTGGATTCCGGAGGGGTTTTTCTCCCTCCCCTTCCTTTCCTATTTTTTTTTTTGAACCATGCACATGTAAATGTGATTGAGAATTCTCTCATCAGATCTGCTGCCTTGGCAGCATTCCCGCCAGCTGGCATGGCCGGCTCTGCTGGGGGAACCCACACTCAGCAGTTGATTGCGATTGACAAGTTCTCACAGGTTTCTGCGTCAGGAGGCCCACTTTGGGAGACACGACTTGGGTCAATGACGGAGCTTTCTTACTAAGGGGAAAGAAAGACAGTAGAGACCTCCTGAAGGGGATAAGTCATTCTCTGAACTTGGGGAGGGGATGACTTACTCTTTGTCTATCCATTCCACAGAAAATACCGCCATTTTGTACTGACACACAGAGCGAAGGTTGGCTGGAGTCAGAAATTGGTATCACCTTTGTGCATCAGGATGCAATACCAGATAACCAAGATTAGAAGTAGCTTTTCAAGATCACTTAATCTGGCTCTTTACCTCTAGGCAGGATCTGGTAGACTTCCAGCTATCTTAGTGTCTATGTAAGAGACATGGGTCTTATAATACCAATAATGCTCAAAGAATGAAAAAAAAATATTTGTTGTCATTTTCCCCCCATATTACCTTTGATTTCCCACTTGGAGACCAGTATAATTTTCGTTTCCATTCCTTGCTTACCCAGTGGTCCTCCAATATATGATATAAAGTTAATTCTCTTGAGTTTCTTCCAATGCACCATCCACCTGGAATCACCACCTCTTTTCCTCATCACTATAAAAACTACCCATCCTATGTCTAGTTCATATCTTATCTTCTGTACTCATTGCTCTATTTAATCTATGTCTCACCAAATTGTCCCTTTTCTGCAACCTAACAGGTACTCATAGATTGTTGTGTTTTTGTTTTGTTTTGTTTTTAACTATACAATATATACATTTGATTTTATACCATTTTGGACAATCCTCAAATTGTTTCATGTGCCTTAGTCATGACCTCTCAACAATATTATAGACTTTTCAATGTACTACTTTTGTTTGTTGAAATGTAGGTCTGGAGAGCACTTTCAGAGGTCATTCTTTCAATATATATGTATCCCCTAAGCTCCACTGGCCATTTATTTATCTTCTCCCTAAAGAACTCTAAGGAAAGAAATTGCCCCTCCTCAGTTAGTAAAACATCCCAGAGTCTAACTGTCTTTTGCGTCAGAAGATGTTTCCTTAAGTCCTTTAAACCTTTTGAAATAAAGTTTCTATTATCAGAAAACCCAAACTTGGTTTTCCTATACCACAGAAGAAAGTCTATAGAAGAGTCTTCAGGTATCTCAAGAGAGAGGCATAATATTCTACAATTATAACTAACTTTATTTACTTTAAAAGCAAATAAAGTGGTTCCTCTGCTGCTGGAGGAAGCTGAAGCTGATGGATTATTTGAGTTAAAGAGTTCTGAATTTCAGTAGGGTTAAGCTGATCAGGTACCTACATCATGGGGTATCACTATGGTGAGCCCCCAGGAGGGAACATTATCATAAAATCAACAAATTGCATCTTCTTGTTCTAAAAAGGCTGTGGTTATATAGTTAGTATAGTAGGCAAATCATTAGATTTAGAATTAGGGGACCTGGTTTCAAATTCTTACTGTGTTATCTGTGTGACCTTTTGTGGTCACATAATAATATTAATAGCTCACATTTATATAGTATTTTAGGAGCTGAAAAATATTTTATTTAAGTTACCTTATTTTTCTGGGCTTTAGATTTCTCATCTGTAAAAATGAAAGAGTTGAGTCTAAATTTCCTCTAAACTTTGTGAAAATATAAATCCAGAATGCCTGTATCATCTCATAATTCTTAAGACTCAATAAATATTTTTGTTGAATGATACATTTCAACACTTGATCATATTCAATTTTTCAATTGATTACTTAGTATTTTGATTTATTATGTTTTATTTTTAAAAAACAAGTATGTAAATATGCTGAGGGCAGAGATTGTGTCTCATTAGGGAGGTAACATGATTAATCTATCAATCAACAAGCACCTATTAAGCACCTTCGGTGTGCTAGGCACTGTCAGGTAGACCAAAGGAAATAGCCTATCTTCAAGAAGCTTAATTTCAATCCAGGAAAATAACATATATAATTAAATAAAAATTAATGCAAAGTGATTTCAAGGTGAGGGAACCAATGGTATACTGAAACTAACTTGAACCAATTCATAGAATCAATTGTTCAATTTTCAACATTTATGCATAAGGGAACATTTAAACTTCAGAAATGGGCAACCCCTATAAATCATAGCTTGATTTATTATTTTGTTGATTGTCTCTAGACTTAAGAAAGGGTAGAAAAAAGTTAATAATAAAGATTAAACTTAAAAGTGTTTCCTGGGCAGCTGGGTAGCTCAGTGGAGTGAGAGTCAGGCCTAGAGACAGGAGGTTCAAACCCCGGCCTCAGCCACTTCCCAGCTGTGTGACCCTGGGCAAGTCACTTGACACCCATTGCCCACCCTTACCAATCTTCCACCTATGAGACAATACACCGAAGTACAAGGGTTTAAAAAAAAAAGTGTTTCTTGTGGGAGCAGCTAGGTGGCCCAGTGGATAGAGCACCAGGCCTGGAATCAGGAGGACTTAGGTTCAAATCCAGTCCCAGATACTTCCTAGCTGTGTCACCCTGAGCAAGTCATTTAACCCCATTTGCCTAGCCCTTGCCATTTTTCTGTCTTAGAACTGAAACTAAGACAGAAGGTTAGGCTTTGAAAAAAAAATGTGACCTGTGCACAATTTTTTTTTCCAGAGTCAATTGTTAAATATTTATGAGAACTCCTCTGGGATTGAAGTACTAAGCTGATGGGAAAATGAAAAGTTACTTTTAGCACCTGACAGGGCATTTGAGAACCTCCAAAAACATAGGGATTCTAAGTAGGAGGACTAAGAACAAAAAGGGAATCAATTTGCTTAGAAAGTAAGGTGTGTTAAAAGGAATAATATACCCCGAATATGGAGAATGAAGCCAGATTTTTAAAGGAGTTTACATGCTCAAAAAAAAGTGATATGGAAGTGGAAAGAATACTGGATTCAGAGATTCAGGGTTCAAATTACAGCTCTGATACTTAATGATTGATACTTAGGGGGTATCATTTAAATATTCTTCTGAGACTTCTATTAAGTTCTTATAGCTTTCATAGTTGTTTGTCTTAAAAGTGTTGTGGTTGTATACATTGTTTTCCTAGATATGTTCATTTCATTCTTCATAAATTTATAGTCTTCAAAATGTTAGTTTTTAATAGTAACACTATAGTGTAAATGGCTCTAGTTCTGCTCACTTCACTTTTCAGCTGTTCATATGTCTTTCTATGACTCTTTGAAATGACCTCTTTCCTCATTTCTTAGACCACATTAGCAATTCATCACATTCATATACCATAACTTATTCAGTCATTTATCAATTGATGGGCATCCTTTTGACGTCTAGATGTTTTTGTCATGACAAATTTAACTGCTAGAAATATTATTTTTGCACCTAGAGGACCCTTTCCTCTTTCTTTTATGTCTTTGTGGGTATAAGCCTATCAGTGGTATAACTGGGACAAAAGGCACACAATATTTAGTAACTTTTTGTTTCTGATCCTAATTGTTTACCTGAATTATTGCCCCCTTTCACAGATAGATTAATAGTACATCAGTGTGTCTGTTTTCCCATAACTCCTACAACATTTATAATTTTCCATTTTTTGTCATCTTTGCCAATGTGATAGGTGAGAAGTAGAAATTTAGAATGGCTTCATTTTCATTTTTCTAATTAGTAGTTATTTTGGAACATTTTATCATAAGATTAGAGATCACCTGAATTAAGAATTCCCTGTTCATACTCTTTGACTTTTTATTAATTGGGCAGTGGCTCTTATTCTTACAATCAGTTCATTATATATCTCAGAACCAAAACCTGCAGAAGAGAAAATTGCTGTAAAGATTTTTTCTTAGTTAATTGTTTTCCTTATGGTGTTAGCTTTATTGGTTTGTACAAGACCTTTTTAATTTTATGTGCTCAAAATTAATCATTTCATCTTCTATGTTCTTCTCAATCACTTGTTTAGTCATGAACTTTCTCCTATCTATAGATCTGAAAAGTATTTTTTTTTCATTTTCTCTAATTATCTTTATGATATTACCTTTTGTAGCTAAACCATATATCCATTTGGAGTCTACCTAGATATAAGGTTGAAGTGTTATTTTTCTCTAATGGTGAATCTTTATCCCAGTAGCTGGGCTCTTTGTGTTTATTGAACACTAGCATAGTAGATACAATTGCCTCTCTATGTTGTGTACCCAATTTGCTCCACTAATGGCTCTTTCTATTGCTTTGAATATGTTTTTCTTTGTTATTGTCAGTAGTATGTGTGCTTTGAATTGTTTTTCCTATAACGGTAATGAGTTATACTGAATTATCCACTCTCCTGCTTGGTTTCCTTTCTAGCCAATGGTATCTATTCATCATATGGCTGAGCAGGGTCAGGGTTATAATCCAGAGCTGTGGCTTTCTTCCATAAAAAAGAAATTAAAAAAAAGTTAATGGATTATGTATTATTAAACTCATGGGCCTTCTTAATCCTGGATGATAACTAATAATGATCCAGTAGTAAGCAAAACTCATTTCTGTTTAAAACAATGCCACCACTAGAAAACATAGAACTAAATAGACCCTTCCTTAAAATGATAAAGAGTAAGCCTTTAAAGCCAAGAGCTACCATTAGGTATAAAAGAGATTAACTAGAAGACTTTCCAATAAAATCAGGGGTGATACAAGGACGTCACTGTTACTTCCATTTGACATGGTATTAGAAATGCTGAGTATAGCAATATGACTCCTTTTTATTATAGTTGTAATGAGGAGGACTGGCCAATGAGGGCCTCGTCTCTAGAACATACACAGATATTCTCTGCCTCCTTCCGGTCTGATTTCTCAGAATTCTGGCCCATTCATAGCCATAAATGATAGAATGTGGTCCTATGTGATGAGGAAAAGCATTCTCATTGGCCGCTGCTGTCAGGCCAGAAAAACTGATGACTCAGAAATGGCTAAGGCAGAACCAGGTGTGTACACAAAAGGGGGTACCTACCCATCTTGCAGTTTCTTTCTTTTGGGATTATAAGGCTGCAGTTCCCCTCTACTAGGCTAAAATCCTGTTCAAAATTTATGCTGTTTCATTCATCTCTTTCCAACCTGCCCCACAGCACGGCCACACGTATACATACTTAAATAGAGTACCAGAGTGCCTAGTACCTGACTCAAAATAGACACTTGATCAACATTTATTAAATGAAGGATATCAAAGTGAATAGAGTTCTGGCCCAGAGCCAGTTCAAATCCTGCTGACGGGCAAGTTAGTTTTCTTCTCTTAGCCTCAGTTTCCTCAACTGTGAAATAAAGGGGCTGAACTCCATGGCCTGGAAGGTGCCTTGTAGGTCTATGCCTGATCCTCTAATGGTGCTCAATGTCTCTTGAGCAGCCTGAATTCTTGGAAGGAAATGGCAGGTAAATCCAAGGTGACAGAAGAAATGAATAGGTTGAATGAACCCAACAAAGTCTTTGTGGATGGTTTAAGTCGGTCCTTTTCTGGAGAGGCAGCAGCATCACATCTAGTTAGCCAGTTTTTCAGTTTCTTGGGGAAATTTCTTGCCAACTCAGCTGTTAAGTCTTCAGACGACTTCTCTATTTCTGCCCCTAACCCCGCCATCTTCATTCAGCCAGCTTGGGTCACGCTGCACTGCTTCCAGTCCCCTGTCCCCTCCACATCATTCACTCATCTCCGAACTCGAATGCTCAGCTGAATGTGCTGAGGGGCCCCAGGGGATGGAGAAGCTGTCCACTGGGATCCCAGATCTGTAACAAGTGACTTCCAGCTGAGACAAGCTGCGTATGGAGTCTCTGCTGATTCTTGAAGTCTCCCCTTGGGCCTGCCTGCTATATCTGCTGCTGACAGACCATGAAGTTGAACCTGAGCAGCAGTGATACATGGTGGAGGGCCACCCTGACTGTCTTTCCTCCGGATTCATGGGCTGCCTGGTAAGTTCCACAAAGAGTACCTCACCCAAGGAATGTGGCTTGTATGGGCTCTCTTGCCCCAACATAGCTCTGGTTCTGGTTATCACAGTTAGCTCTCACCCAGAACTAATGACACCAGAGTTGTGGGTTCAGGACCATATAAGCTATTTAGTTTTATATGGAAGAAAAGTCAAAGTTATAGATTAGAACCTTTACCCTTATCAGCTACCGAGTAAATATATACGCCTTTGCCTGAGAAGAGAATAAGGTAAAAATGTAGATGACTCATGTTGTGTGGAGATGCAAAGCATGGAATCCCTGCAAAGGTACAGGGATAGCCTCACCCAAAGTTCTCCAGGGGGTCCCCTGGAATTCTGGGTGAGGCTATCCCTTTACCTTTGCAGGGATTCCATGCTTTGCATCTCCACACAACACTCAATATGACTACTAATTGTTATGGGAGGGAAAAACAATTCAAAGCATATATACTACCAATTGTGACAAAGAAAAACATCCTGTGATGGGTAAAAGATGCAATTACAAAGGAAGCAAAGATTTGAGCTTCCAAGCATACTGATTTATTAAACAATACATCCCAATTGCCCAACAAATCAGGACCAGTCACCTTTCTCGGACTTGGCACTGGACCCTGAATAAAAGGGGAGACAATTTTTTGGACAGTAGAAACAGCTACTCAAAGAAGACATTGTTGGAACTAAAAGTTACAACATTAGGTAATCTGATTTCTAATCAGAAAGATTAGGGACTTCCCAAATTGGGTGAGGAAGAGCAAACAGGTGCAATTTCCTGAAGTCAGAAAAAAAAGATGTCGCACTACCCACCCATGTGTCTGTAAACAATCAAAGGAACATGGAAACTCATTGATCAGTCTGGGACTAGTTTTCAGATAAGACATATTATTTGCCTGAAACAGTCTTTGAATCTGACCAGATTTCTGGTCTGCATATACTAAATCCCTATTTAAGGGTTTCTAATCAATAGGTGGAGATGGTACAACTTCCCAGCCACCCAGGTTCAAACAATAAAACAAAGGATCTTTTTTTTTCACAATTCCCACAATGGAATAAAGTTTTCTCACAAGACAGAAATTGGACTAGTCCCATAATTGCATAGAAAGAGAACTGGGCTAGCTCCAGAATTAGGTCACTAGATGGAGTCAGTATGGTTCACTCAATTCCTAGGTCTCTTGATTCTTCAATTCCCTCAATTCCTTCAAAATAAAAGCAACGACATTAAATCAAGAAACAGTATGATATAGTGATAGGAGAACCGACCTTGAAACCAGAAAGTCGTCGGTTCAAATCTCACCTCTGATACCTACTAGCTTTGTGACCCTGAGCAATCCCTTTAACCTCTTGGGCTCTAGGCAATCCTTTAAGAATATAAATTGCAGAAAAGAAATTTCCTCATAAATCCCAGGTCCAAGTGCTATCTGTAACATTGAATGTGAAGGCTAGCACACTTTTATCCTTGGTCACACAATTCCTTTCTGTGGCTAACCTTAGTGACTTAACAAAGGAATGACTAGCTAGCATTTAGTCAGTTGCTTTCTGTCTGTCACTGTGCTAAGCACCAGAGATAGGAATGAAAAAGTGAGACAATCCATGCCATCAAGGAGTTTCCATTTTAATAATGAGAGAGAACACAGATAAAAGATTTCAGCTTTAGGATTGTTGAAATAGCTTGTTGGTACTTCCAAAATATCAGTAGGTCAGAGTATATCCATATGTCCAGAGATCCCTAGGTCATATCAACAGGGCAAATGGTAACAAATGGACAATTGTTCAACCATCTTACCAGAATGACTGTCTCTATCCAAGTGGTGTGAGTAGCCCTGTTTATGAAATCTTTCACATTTTAATTTAAACCAATATTTCCTTTCACTCTACCCTTAATGGAAATGGAAGTATCTATTTCTCTTGCTCTGTTTAAGAATCTTTATGAAGATCATTATTGGCACACTTGCAGGAATGCAAATTATTGAAAACTTGCTGGGTTATAGTGGATTGTGCATTCTGGAGCCAGAGTTGGATATCTGGGCTCAAAATCCCAGCTCTGTCACTTTAAAACTTTGTGGCCTTCAGGCCTAGAGACAGGAGGTCCTAGGTTCAAATCCAGCCTCAGACATTTCCCAGCTGTGTGACCCTGGGCAAGTCACTTGACCCCCATTGCCTATCCTTACCACTCTTCCACCTATGAGTCAATGCACAGAAGTTAAGGGTTTAAAATAAAAAAAAAAAACAACTTTGTGGCCTTAGGGAAATTAAAAAAAACCTCTCTGCATCAAAGTTATAGAATCCCTGAGATGGAAAGGATCAAGGGATCCTGGAGGCTTTCTGGTTCAATCCTCAGTTTCCTCATCTGTAAAATGGGGATAATCATAGTTGAACTCTGTCTTGGAGTCTTATTGCAAGAGCAAAAATATTTTATAAAATACCAGATATATATTGACTGTCATTATGCCATCCCTCACTAGTCTTCTTTTCTACAGGTTAAATCATCTTTTTACTTACCTTTTCCATGGTAAGCTTTGTTTTTCAGCTCTCTAATAATTAGGACAGTACCTGGCGCATAAGAAGTGCATCATCAATATTTGTTTCCTTCCTTTTAATGATAATAGAGACCCACTTAGTAGGTACTATAAAAATATTGGATGGATGAATGAATGAATGATAATATGAAAATGGTGCTTAGAGCCAGTTCCAGTCTACTCCCTGTAGAGATTCCTTCCATTCCCTGCACAGACTATTAATTCTAAACAGGAGGAGTCAACCTTTGTCTATGAAGCCCCTAATGAGATGGGTTGCAGATCTCTAATGGGATAATTCATTCATTTAACTAATATTTATTGTGCACCACATAATCTCACACTTGATCACATGCTCTACTTACTTTGTTCTTTACTTATTTCTTGTACATGGGTTTTGTTGCCTCACAAGGATTTTAAACTCCTCTAGGGCAGTGGCTTCTACTTATTCTGTGCATCCCACAATCCTGAGCCCAGTTCTAGATACATAGCAGGCACCATTTTAAAATTTCCAATGTTTTCCAGTAAACAATTTGTTGCTTATGGACTGCATACTCTCATTTAATAGGCACCAGCTCTCATCAGCTAAGAACATGTTTTCTGAGTCAAGGTCTGAATTTATAGGACACTACACCTTTTGTAGAATTAACCTTCAAGGAGACTGGGAGAATTTGCCCAAAAGAGTCTGTAGTCAAAAGACAGAGGGAATAAATGTTCTTTCTTTCTTCTGGGGAATTCCTTTTGAACTTGATATATTTGTAAAAGTCCCATAAAGGTGGGTTCTTAGAGATGGAAGGTATTCTAGAAGCTATCTAATTCAATCTGAGGAAAATGAGATATCTCCCTCATTTTTCAGATGGGGAGAACATTGGAATATACAGAAATGCAGTGACTTGTTTAAGGTCACACTGGTAATAAGGAACAGAACTGGAAATTGAACCCAGCCTTGAATCTAATGTTCTCCCCTTCTTCATCACCCTATTTTAATGAGATAAAGTTTAAACAGTGATAGCAAACCTTTTAGAGAGGACTTCGAGACTGAGTGTCCAAACTGCAATCCTCATGCCACGTGTGAGCCCCTACCTTATCCCAGACAGGGGAGGGATGAAGCACTTCCCTTGGGCTGCTGGGCAGAGGAGTGGGTGATGGGAGAAATGTCCTCAGGTATGTGCAGAGAGGGGAAAGGGAACAGCCTCCTCTGGCACACTCCAGCATGTGTGCCATAGGTTTACCACGACGGGTATAGGATATTTCAGGAGATGTATATTTCACAAGGTACTTGTGTTTGGGGACAGGGAATTAGGCCATAGTTTCTGAACCTCCTCAGTCCTATTCATTGACAGAGCTCTTTATCTTCCTCTCTTCCCACTTGGTGCTCATTGATCCCTCCTCGTCTTCCTTTCTTCCTTCTCTTTTCCTGCCCTCTCCCTTCCTCCCCGACCCCTTGCTGGCAGCATCTCTCTCCCTTTTCCTCCTGGGTTCCTCCCTCCCACTCCCCCATCTCTGAGCAGAGGGAGAAGTCTGCCTTCCTCTCTGATAGCACGCTGTCCCTGTCAGTCACCGGCCCGGCCTGGCAGCCGTGATTGCAATTCCCCTTGTTTACAATGCATTGTAATTGCAGACACAGGCTCAGCTGTCACTTGCAATTTTATCTTGTCCTGTTCTCCTGGCGCACTCTCTTGCCTAGGTGTCAAGTAGTTGCCCTCATGAGAGGCACTTTTGGCAGGAAATGTGCCCCAACATCTAGCAAAGAAACAAACTATTATTTATTTTTGTTCCTCTCCCTCTTCCACCGAGTGGATGGGTGTACGGCTGAAGAACAGGCCTGCCTCTGCTGGAGTTGTTTTCATTACATCTCCCCATCCCTTACAGCTGCCCTTTCCTCATTTCTCCTACCTCCCGCTAGTTCTTGGACTTTGCTTCGTCGGGTTTGGGGAGCAGAGAGAGGGACCACCCTCCTGCCCTGCTAATCTCTTCTCCCTCTGCAATAACCAGGCTCTTCCGGGGCTTAGCTCGTGGCTGATAGTGGTATTATAGCGCATCACGCAGAAAGGCAGCTGGGAGGTACGCACTCAGAATGATCTCAAACCAGGGAACGGAGGACGTGGTCTTGTCAGCCTTCCGTCTGACAGGTGTGAAGTCTCGCTGTTTGTGGAGCCGCACCAGGTGTGAGGGTGTTTATATGAAGAGGCCAGTGGGGCTCGGCCTGTTGACTGCTGGGTAGCCACTGAGGAATTCTTTATTCCAACTGCTAGAGCTCCTGTTGGAGTTGAGAGTAGGGGAGATGAAAGATGCTTTGCTCCTGTGGGTCCATTGGGGTGTATTATCCTTTCCAGAAGATCCTGAAGGGAGAGAACTAGCAATGCCTTTTTAATAGCTATAGAGGAAAGTAGGACACTAGGCAGCAAGGGGGATGTAAATTAGACCTGAGGATGAACTTTGAATTAGCTCAATATGCTATAGTCAAAAAGGAGTTTTTAACCTTTTGTGTTTCCTGGATCCCTTTAGCAGTCTGGGGAAGCCTACGAGTCTCTTCTCAGAATAATATTTTTTCAGTGAATAAAACAAAATACATGGGATTATCAAGGAAATCCATTAAATTGAAATACACTTATCAAAATAGGTAAAAAATAAGTTCATGGGCCCCAAGTTAAGAACCATTGCTAGTACAAAAAACATTAATGTGGAGTCCTAAAACCTGGGTTCCAACCCTAATTTTGACACTTGTTGGGTATATGATAGGAGGAAGGATAACACATTTCTTTAAATAACATGAGTTTTCTTTTCAATAGTGGATAAAATGGTAATAATACTTGGATTATCCGTCTTGTTGTGAGAAAGTCACTTCTTAAATAGTAAAGAACTAAAGACATGTAAGTTATTAATATTTTTATTACTATTATTGTTTAATTGGGTGTTTTAATATTGGGGTAGATTTTGGAAAAAAAAAGTTGAACATATGATTTCCCTGAAAACATTCAAGATGATTAGAGATGATCATCTTTCTGGAAAAGCTTAGCTATTGCTCTAGGCATGAAGAAAGATGGAAGGATTAGAGGAAACGTCATTAATGATCTAATATTTAGGTCATAAGGTTTCTCAGGTTGGCAGAGATGTGGATAGTAATAATTTCTGACATATATATGGCACATTAACATTTGTAAAACACTTTATGAACAATATTACTGAAGGGGATCTAGGGACCTTTCCTGACCCCAGCCCAAACACTGAGATCAACCACCACTACCTGCTGTTGCCGAGGGAAGCCCTGGACCTTCCTTTCTCTGAAATAGCCCCCACAATCTTATTGCCTGGTACCCACCAGGTGAATTGCACCCCCTGTGAACTGGATATTGACCCTCACCTCCCCACCATGGCTGGAGGCATCACAGCATCCCATCGATTATGAATAAACCCACTATCTTCTTCTTTACGATTTATTTGCCCTATCATTGCTTCCTCATGTTGTCAAGACCCTACCAACTGCCTGCTTACTTCCCTAGTCCTAACACCAGTACTACTATCTGCTAAGAACTGAATGTGAGAACAGAAGTGAGCCCCTCTTTGGATGTGGTCCCCCCTTTTAGAATATGAATTCCTTAAAGGCAGGAACTGTTGTCATGAAGAAAGGACTAATGAATTATTTTTCATTCCATCCTATTGTGTGTCATTCATGCTTACCATGTCTATGAAGGACAAATATCATTTTCTCACGTTTCTCTGATGTAGAAATTGAAATTGAAAGTGATTATAAGTGACTTGTCCAGAATCCATGGGTATCTGAAGTAAGGTTCTAACTCAAATTTTAAATGACTTCAAGTTTTAATTTAACAACTACCACCCAACGTCAAGGAAGGGCTAAAAGTGTTAGCAATAACAATAATAGTGACAGCTAGCATTTTATACCATTTCAGTGTTTGCAAAGTACTTTAAATATGATATCTACTTTGATCCTCATTTAACAAATCCAAGAATGGGGGACATTTATGATGTCCATTTTACCGATGAGGATAAGAGGTGAAGTGATTTAGCCAAGTTCACACAGTTAGTGAGAGCAGGATTTGAACTGAGGGTTTCTTGGCCCTGAGATTCAACTCTCTCTTTCTAGTGCCACATAGCTGATCATTTGCCAGTGTCCTGTCAAATGCTTGACTCCTGACTCTCTCTCTCTCTCTGCCTGGCACCTGGCCCCTCATTGTATGATTTCTCCCTGCACCCTTTTGGATAGAAAAGGCCATGGCATGAGGTATCTGGGGCTTTGGATTACAAGGCCAAACCTGAGACTCTGTTTAGGCCTCTGCATGGGGTATAAAGAGGATCACATAGACACCATTGTAACCCAGCCGTCCCACCAGCTTAATTATCTGATGAAATCTGTATCTTCCCTCCACATTGCATAGTGGCTTCACCAGCTGAAGGCAAAGAGAAAGCTTTGATGAGATCCAATTAGGAATACAGATTCTACATTCAAGAGTGCTGAGCGGTTCATACAGAAGGAAAAAAAAGACCCTAAAATTAGTCTAAGTACTTTGCTCATGTATCCTCACAAGCTAAATAGTTAAGAAAGATGTATAATTTAGCAGGACTGACCCCTGGGGGTGTTTGCCTCTCATCAGCTGGGACGTTATTATTATTTTGCAAATGACATCTCCATCACAGGCGAGTGCGTTCCCTCCTGTCTCTAAAACACACATGAATAAATGATATTTGGAAGAGCTGCTGACTGGAGGAGACTTGGCTGAGATTAAAGAGTGGAAGTCTCTATTTCCCAAGACAATCCCTTTGACATCCCAAAGGTTGGGGATGTACAATCAGCTGTGAAAAGGGGAGAAATTTTGAGGAGGAAGGAGATGGGAATTGGTAAAAGCATTGTGTCTCATGTCTGAGGTTCTTGGGGGCCCCGCTGTGTCTTGGAGGATTGTTTCCAGAACAGTGATTGAGGAAAACCCAAGGTGAAGGTGAGGGTCCTTTAGGGTAGAAATTGGAGAGGAAGGTTAATTGCCCTTGTTGGCTGAAAAACCGAAGGCAGAAGCTGAATGAGCACATGGAAGGAGGAAGGTTTTTGTAGGTCACAAACCCAAGAATGGTTACACAAAGTCTTGCCTCTCCCTATCCAGCCTTCTCTGGACTTAGGTTTGTGGAAGCTGCCCTTCCAAAAAGGAGATGACTGTTTGCTTCTGTATGGAAATGTAAAAGTTGACAGCTCCTGAGGCAAGTGGGCAAGGTGGGAAGGGATGAGGGAGGAACCGGTGTCACTCTACCTAACGCCAGCCCAAACCCAGCATGACAAGAGAAAAACATTATCCACTCTCCCCTCTCTTTCCAGTCAAGTTCTGTTCTCTGAAAATACTGTATGGGATCATCTCCTTGGGATTTGTGATGCCCAGGAAAATAACAATGTGAGAAGCCACTGTACTGATAGGGAAGTCCAAAGCCCTAAGAGGGATTTCATGTAGTTACAGTCCGGGATGCTACAAGACACTAGGATCATTCATCTATTTCAGAAGCATTTAATAAATATCTACTCTGGTACCATAGTGGATAGACTGAATGGTCCATAACCATAGTGGATAGCTAAGCATAGAGAATAGCCTGAAGCCAAGAAGACCTGAGTTCAAGTCCTGCTTCTGACACATACTGGCAATATGAATCTGGGCAAGTCATTTCATGTCTCCTTCTGTGTAATTCTTTAAGACTATGAGTTGCAAGTAAGGAGCTGATCTGTACTGGTCAAGAGAATTTCCTCCTTCCCTAATCCAATGAAATGTGCAGTCTCCATCTTCTATTCAATATGTGCCAAGTATTCTGCTACATTCTTTGGGTACAGTGAATAATAATGAAAATAAATAATCTCTGCCAATAAGTAACTTTAATTTTATTGTTGACATAGAAAAATGAAGCATAGAGAGAAAAAAGGTAATATATAAGGTAATCCTATATATCACTGACATAGATAGATATATAGATCATATAGATATATATTTGTAAATATATATGCATATATGCATATATACATATGTAGATTATACCCATCCCCATATGTGTGTATATAGGGAGCTGAATTATATGTACATATATACATATATGATATATAAATATGGTAATCCTATATATCACTGAAAGAATGAATTCATGCACCTGATTCCTGAGATCATAGTCAGACATCTCAACATTGCCTCATTCCTTTGATAATGCAGAAATCAGCATGGAATACAGCATAACAACTTGCCCAACCAGCAAGAAACTGAATGCAAATGTGATTCTTTGTTATGTTGGTCTTTAGTCCCTGAAAATGTCATAATATCGACTAGCAAATTTAAGTGCTAGTAAAGTCAACAAACATCATTTCAATAGGTTTTTTCTTTTGTTTTCTTCCAAATTACACATCAATTTATTACAATTCAATTTTTAAAATTCATTTTATGATATTTTGTAATCCATGATCTCTTCTTTCCTCTCTTCTCCCTCCTATCCCCCATCTAAGAAGATAGGCAATATGATATAGGTTGTTTACCATACAATACCTGTATTGCTCCACTAGAGAAGATACTTGAAGAAAATAAAGTGAAGAAGGATATATTTCAATCTATATTTGATCTCTGTCTATTCCATCTATGGTAATGGATAGCCTTTTCTGTCATGAGACCCTTGGAGTTGTCCTGGATCCTTGTCTTGTTGATGAGTTTGTCATTCATAGTTGATCATCACTTATTATAGTTGTCACTGTGTAAAACTTTCTCCTGGTTCTGCTCACTTCACTTTGCATCACTTCATATGATGTTTTGATTACTTACTTTTTCTAGATTTCTTCCTAAGTTAAAAAGCAAAGTCAGAGTTAGACATAGAGATCTGAGAATCATTGACATAAGGGGAATAAAACAAGTGGGCCAAGGAGACCCACCTTTAGGATCTTTGTATAGATAAGGAATCCTAATGTCCAAGACTTCCCAGGTTTAGATCACAGACCTTAGAGCTGGAAGGAACTTAAATATCATCTAGTCCAACCCCTTAACTTTAGACATAAGGAGTACAAAACATCAAGAGATTAAGTAACTTACTCAAGGTCACAAAGGTAATAAGTGGAAGGATCTAGGTATCAGTTCAGTTCTTCTGGCTTTAAATTCAATATTTTTTCCACTGTAACAACCACATCACCTCCTACTCAATTTAATTTTGGGGGAAATGGGATAAAGTGGAAATGGGATGTCATATTCAGAGTTGTTGGAAAATTATCTTATCTGAATAAGACAGTATACTCTCCCCAATTCTATTCTTACATAGCTATAATATGCCAAATAGATACTTTACTAAAAAGGAAAGAAAAGCTTTAAAAAAATTCTATACCCCAGTTTCCACAAAATCAAAGATAGAGCCATTGCCCCTTGGTACTTATAATCCCAGTAGGAGATTTTTCTCCCCTACTGGGTTCCCCACTAGTGTAGGTATCAGCTTGTTTCTCTCTAGTGAACTACCTTACTTTCCTCTCTCCAATTACCTCAACTTTCTTTCTTTGTGACCCTCAGCTGGCATGGGGCTTCTATTATGTCTTCTTACAGTGTTAGCCTGTAGTCAATAGAAAGCCCACATTTTTCTTTTGGCTACCAGTTGTACTACTGGTAAATTATAGTGCTCCATGACAGAGTTCATGGCTAGTATAACACACTACTAAATCATATTGCCCCTCCTTCTCTCAACTCAACTGGAGCTGAGTGGCCTGGAGGGAATCATATAATGGGTCTTTCTGCACTGTCTTTCCAAAAATGCATCTTTTAAAAATGCATATTCATCATTACATTACAGTCAAGTAATACACACGCAGATTGTGACCAAAAAAAAATGGCCAAAAGCGCCTTTAGCAGTGACTACATCTAACAATGTTTATACATCATTCTGTCCTTATACCTTACCTCTCTGTGAGATGGATGAGGTGTGTTTCATATATGTTCTTCAGGACCCTCATTGTTTTCTTTTGATTACTTAGAATTTAATTTCCTTTTAGGAATCTTATTTCTATTCTTATAATTATGGAGAATATTGAGTTCTCTTGGTTCTGTGTACTTCATATTGCATCATGATGTTCATCCAAATCTTTCCATATTTCTCTGAATTCTGAACTGTTCTTTGCAGAGTTCTCTAGGTGGTTTTCAGACATCAAGATCATTTTCTTTAATAAAATGGCAGAATAAGTATAGTGGTATCATTTCAAAGCTAAGCAAACTGAGGTACACAGATAAAAACAATGTAATCAGAGTCTTGTGAGGATTAGGTGTAGAGGGAATCAAATACATGACTGGTTTACCTCCATAATCCCAATTCTGCTGTCCAGGTGTTTTCCCTTGAATGACCCAGAAGCAGATTAGAAATGGAACATCGGGCCCAGGAGTGGATGAACTTTAAAAAAGCAAGAGGGCTTGCTTAAGATGGAATATGTTCTCTTGCCTTCTCATGAATTGGAAAACACCTGAGCCAACACACTACAAGGGTCTCAAGGTTGAACTGCAAGAAGAAAGATGCTCGATCTGCATCTCTTAGAGATACGAAATTATTAATACCTAAGGATGTAGCTATACATGTCTACCTCCCTTGGCTCCCCCCAGTCTTCTCTAGGAAAGTAGGGTGGGGGGGTGAGGGGGAGACACCTTGCTGATTAATAAATAATAGAAGGGATTCATAAAGTGTCTGGCAAGCACATTCTTCATGCAGAAATGTTACGGAATAACACAGGATGAATAATAGAAAAGGTTATTGAAAAATTCATAATTTCCAAGTGCCAGTGAAGGGCAGCTCCTATACAGTCTATTTGCCTGTAGAAAAGTGATTAAAATATATATTATTGTCCTGTCTATAGGAAAATGTATTATTAAGTGGATACTAGTGTGACATTTGAAAAATCCATTTCATTCCATTTAGCAGCAAAGGAGTTTTGGCTGCTGCTTTGTGCACTGGGTTTCACGAGTGTTTTAATAAGCCATTTAAAAAACAAAAAGGGATCTTAATTATGGCCCCCTGCCTCCCAGCCACACCATAGTCCATTTGCATTTACATGTCCTTCTCAAAAAATAAAATAAAATAAAATAAAATAAAATAAAATAAAAGGGAAGGGGTGGGGGTAGAATTATAAGAGGGAGCATAAATGTCCTGCTTACATTTGGTGTTTTAATTACAAAGAGAGAAACCTGACCACCAACCAGCGCTTATGTGTTGAAAGAAGAAAAGGTGTGTGTGTATGGGGGTGGGGGGTGGGGAGAATGAATTTTTTTATCCACCAGAGACAATAAGCAACAAAGCTTCCCAATGTATTGGAATTTGGACTTCATGCAAGATGTCCATGTCCCCTGCGAGCCCTGACGTTTGGATGTTTCTCTAAACTGCACGATTGGCAGATCTCTCCTGAGAATACATGGAGCTAGGGCTTGCCTGGGAGACCTCATAATAATAGATGGTATTTTTATAGGTTTTTTTAAGGCTTGCAAAGTAGTTGCATACATTATGGTATCTAAGCCTCACACTAACCCTATTAAGTAGGTGAAGCTGGCATGATTATCTCCATTTTGCACCTGTGAAAACTGAGGTTCAGAGGGTTTTGGTGACTTACTCTTAGTCCCACAGTTATCAGGTATCGTGGATGGGGTTTGAGCCTCAGTCTTCTTAACCTGGAATCTATCCCTTTATCCACTAAGTCACATAGAATCTTCATGCAATTCAAGAACCTCAAGCACCATAAAATTTATATTCTCCCAACTTTCTAGTAAAATAATATTTTAAAAATTGGCCTCGATGTCCCCTCTAGAACATTAAAGACATAAACTGAGGTAAAAATCAAATCAAGTTTAATGTCAAACTGATATTTCAAAGCTCTCTAAGAGCCATGTCATAGTGCTGATAGACAACTATCCCCATTGGTGAATGAAATCTTGATTAATGACTCTGATCCTTTTGTGGGTTCATAGTATTTTTATAGTGGCCCATATCCACAATGAGAATGAATGAAACACTGTGCAATAGAAAGAGACCTGGAAAGAGTCAGAATACCTAGATGCTGGTATCTGCTCTTCCACTAATTTAACTGCCTAAGGAGCCTTTCATAAACTAAGGTTTTATAAACCTCAGTTTCTTCATCTGGTGCTTTTGGAATTAGTGGTCTCTATAGGTCATTTCAGCTTTAAATACCCACGAGTCTACTTGTTATATGCCACTTTCTAGTAACATCAGTTTTTACTGTGTATCGTTGTTATGGTTTGATGCTTCTGTTTGATATACTCCATCCATGTCAATGTTTTCTTGGGTTGTAGGTGTCTAAGCAGCAGAGCTCCTCAGCTTACCTTACTCTGTGGTTGAGTTGTCTCATTCATGTCTGACATTTTGCAATCCCATTTTGGGGTTTTCTTGGCAAAGATATTGGATTGGTTTGTCATTTCCTTCTCCAGCTCATTTTGCAGATGAGAAACTGAGGCAAATAGAGTTAAGTGACTGCCCAGGGTCTTAAGCTAGTAAGTGTTTGAGGCCAGATTTGAACTCATAGAGATGAATCTTTCAGATTCTAATCCCATTGCTCTATCCACTGCACCACCTAGCTGCCATAAATTTATTCTACACAGTGTCTAATGCTAAACTTGTTGGAACCTTAAAGTTATAGGGAAATTGTTTTTTTCTTCTAGATATCAATCTTGTTTGTTCATGGTCAGACCATGTACCATATATTAATAAGTGATTAATCAATGCTTGGTTAAAAGGAAGACTACAATAAAGGAAGAAGCTCTAATTTATATAATACTCCAATCACCATCCCTGTTTTAAAGAACTGAGTCCCCAAAAAGTAGTGACTTCTGCATTATCATAAAGGTCAATTAATGTTGAATCCATGATTTGAACATAAATCTCTTCTATCTCCAAGACCCATCCTCACTCTGCTATATTCCATTGTTTCTTCTTTTCTATCAGTCAATCCATTAAAAAGCATTTGATTAGTGCCAATTATGTACCCAGCACTATTCTAGGTGCTGGATCTACAAAGACTAAAATGAAATTATCCCAATCCCGAAGAAGCCTATATTTTCAAGGTGGTGCTTTTTCAGAATCTTGAAGAAAATTTAGGAATCTAAAAGGCAGATATGAGAATGAAATGCATTACATGAGTAAGGAAGAGCCACTGTAAAGGTTCAAATATGAGATGTGGACTGATTTCTAGGAGGAACAGAAAGAAGGCCAGTTTGCCTGGACAATAACATGTGTAAAAGGGAGTAATGTGTAATAAGTGTGGAAAGGAAGGTTGAGGTCAGTCTGTGAAGGCCTTCAAATGCCAGAAAGAAGAGATCATTTTTGATCTCAGAGGTAACAGGGAGACCCCAAAGATTAGTGAGTAGTTAAGTGACAAGATTATATCTGTGCCTGAAGGAAACAACTTTGACAGCTTTATGGAGGGTGGATTGGAATCAGAAGATGTTTAGGCATCCCTGATAGCAAAGCCTATAGATAGGGACTGACTCCAAATAGTATGGGACTCCTTTGGAGGGAAAGAGGAAATTTCCTTAACAGGCAGCAGCATAACACTTTTTTTAACTCTTCCAATGGAGTCGAGGCTATTATTGGCCAGGAAACTCTGCTCAGTGATTAGCCATGATCATGGCTTTGGGGGAACATTTCCCAACTCAAAAGTGTTCTATGTGACAAAGAAGAAGCCCTGTCAGAGGAGACCATAAGGGAATTTGCAAAGAAAACCTCTATACCTAGTGCCTTTATCACTATTTCTATCTCGTTCCTTTCCCACCATTCTAGAGCTACATTTATCCATCTTGAAGCCTCCTCCTTCTGAGCCCCCATCAAATTAAAATCTGTTATCACTTTCTGGGTAATCCCCTTTGAAACTCTGAGAACTGTAGGATCTGTCCCGCTTCAAACTAGCATGTAAGTGCTGATAGCTTTGGAGCAGCTTAAATGGCTTTGTACATCTCATACAAGTGTCTGCCTCACCCGGATCCAACCAGAAGCTGGCACCGAAGACATATCCGTGGGCAGAAGTGTGATGAGGTTACAAGTGGAATTACCTTGGAGGACAGCTCAGAAAAGCAGCAGCCACCAACACAGTCTTTCCATTTCCTAATTTCATCCTTGGAATAGAAAAAAAGAGTAGGTAACACATCTTTCAGCTGTTTTGTTAATATGCCCCTGGTGAGGGAAACCATGCCTTCCCTACCTCCTTTAGCTGACTAGTTGCCACAGCTGACAGTCATGTAGAGTGCCTGTAATGAAATGACCTTCAGGCAGCAAAGGGGACATTTCATAGATCAACCCTAGACGTAGTCTTCCTTTAAGAATTACAGCTCTAAAGTTTGAAGGGAAATTCGAAACCATCTAGTTTAACGGATACATTTTACAGATATGGATCTGGAGTCCCAGAGAGATTAAGAGATTTATCCAGGGTTGTGGAGGTTACATTCGAACCTTGGTCTTCCAGCTCAAAATACAGTACTTTCTCTCTCTCTCTCTCTCTCTCTCTCTCTCTCTCTCTCTCTCTCTCTCGCTCTCTCTCTCTCTCTCTCCATCTCCACATTACAAAGTTAAAAAAGAGGAATTTACAGATTACAGTTAATGATGAATTATAGGGCATGAGAATCTTATAATAAGATTATAATAACTAATTTTATATAGTTTATGGATTGCAAAATAATTGACATATATTTTCTAATTTTATTCCTCCCAAAATGTCTTATAAGTAGGTGGTATTATTGTCCCTATTTTTCAGGTGAGATAATTGAGGCTTAGAAAGGTTAAATCATCTAAATGATCATCTATACCTAAGAAGTATAGATGGCAGGATTCAAACACAGCTTTTCTTCATTCCAAGGTCCCTGTTGTACCCATTTTCCCATCTAGTTGCCTGTAATGAAGCCATAAATAAATAACAAACTTCTCAGCTTAGCTTGGCCCCTGTTCCCATCTAATTGGAACCCAGGTGAATCAATAAATAAGCATTTATTAAGGGCCTATTGTATGCCAGCTAAGTGCCAGGGCAACAAAGAAGGACCATCCTTATCCTCAAGGAGCTCACAATCTAATGAGGGGGACAACATTCAAATGACTCTCTATAAACAAGATATGTAAAGGATAAACTGGAAACATTCAGTAGAAAAAAAGACATTGCCATTAAGGGAAATAGGAAAGGGTTTATTGCTTAAGGTAGAAATTTGTAGGCGGTATAGAGTAAATAGTGTATTAGACTTATATAAGGAATCCTGAATTTAATCCTGACTCATATGCTTAGTAGCTGTGTGACCCTGGATGAGTCACCTAATTTCTCATAGTTGTAGTGTCCTCATCTACAAAATAGGGTTAAAATCAGCATCTATCCCATAGGGACATTGTTGTTGTTCAGTAATTTCTTTCATATCTGGCTCTTCATGATCTCAATTGGTCTTGGTAAAGACATTAGAGTGATTTGCAAACAAAGTTAAGTGACTTGCCCAGGATCACATGGATGTACAGTTTTTGAAGCTGAGGATTTGAATTCAGGAAGATGAGTCTTCCTGACTCCAGGCCTGGTGCTTTATCCACTGCACCACCTAGCTTCCCCCTGAGGGCTAAATGAGATGACATTTATAAAGCACTTTGCAAACCCTAAAGCACAAAACAAATACCAACTATGATTTTTATTAGACATTGCCTTTGCCAAGCAGTTGGCTACTCTTCTTCTTTTGGAGAGATGATGCAAGACTATCCTTTCCTGAACTTCAAACTTCCTTCCTCAGAACAACAACTAGTAAACTGTAGACTTCTGAGATGTTGGGTCACCCATGTTCCCATTTGGATGTAAGTAATGGAGTCTGAAGTTAAAATTAAATGAAGAAAATAAACAAAAAAAAATTTTTAAGTCTTCAGATAAATAGGATATGGGCTTAGTTATTAGGACCAGAGAATATTCTAATTTTAAAATGAAAAGGATATCAAAAAGATTCTAGTCCAATCTATATTTAGCATAAATCATATATATTACCATTTAGCAGTCATCTAACCTCTACTTGAGGACATCTAGGAAGTGGGAATCCTACTCCCATTAAAGGCAGTTCATTCCACTTCAGGGTAGCTATCCTGGGCAGCTAAGTGGTCCATTGGATAGAGTGCTGGGCTTGAAGTCAAGAAGAATAATCTTCCTGAGTTAAATCTGGCCTCAGCTGTGTGACTCTAAGGAAGTCATTTAACCTCATTTGCCTCAGTTTCCTCATTTGTAAAATGAGCTGGAGAAGGAAATGGCAAACCTCTCTAATACCTATTCCAAGAAAACCTCAAATGGGGTTACAAAGAGTCAGATATGACTGAACAACAACAAATATTTATCCTAATTTATACCTTACTTAGAATTTAAATTTGCCTTTCTAAAGCTCCTACTCATGAATCTTAGTTTTGTACTCTGGCACCAAGTAGAATAAATCTAATCCTTCTTAATATAGAATGCTTTCAAATGCTTGAAGACATCTATCATGTCTCTTCTAAGCCTATTCTTTAGGATAAACATCTGGAATTCCTTCACTGAACTGTACATGGTTTGATCTTCAGTTTTCTTATCATTCTCCTCTGCCTACTGGTGTAGCCTTGTTCTCGTACACCCAAATGTCTGAATCATTTTGAGATAGTGTCATGTGATAACTATCAAGAAATTGTTCCCTATCAGCTAGGTGACTATTCTGTGCCAGCCCCAATCAGGCACTTACCTAAAAACCTTTCTGCATTCATTTTTTTTCTCTCACTCCACCCCTGCCAACTTCCATTTTCTAGAGAAAGGGAATGTTCCTCTAATTTCCTCTATCTGGAGTATAGATCATCTTGAAGATTAGGAAGAATAGTGGGCAGCTAGGTAGCTCAGTGGATAGAGAGCCAAGCCTAGAGATAGTTGGGTGGCCATGGACAAGTCATTTAACCCCAACTGCTTAGCCCTTACCACTTTTCTGAGTTGGAATTGATATTTAGTATTAATTCTAAGACAAAAGGTAAGGGAAAGAAGGAGGGAAAGAGGAAAGAAAGAAAGAAAGAAAGAAAGAAAGAAAGA